>NC_140962.1:137693113-137758113 GCF_056783735.1 Eptatretus burgeri | reverse complement strand
GTAAGGACCCTGGTGACCCTCCAAAGGGGTCCTTAAAATTGGCTCGATCAACCATTGGAAGTACCAGTTGGTATCACTTCCATATGATGCATATGATCAACCTTACAACAAAACCACATGTGACAGACATGCCTACTACTGCAAAAGGCCCCCTAGAAGCCCAAACAAGGACCCCCAAAAAAGGGGCTAGCTCAAACATTGGAGGTACTAGATGAAACCAGGTTTAAATTCATATATACATCCCACAGAGTGCAAAATGTCCTTTCCCAGACAAATTGTCTGCTGCATTGGCCCTACCAGAACCCCCAAAAGTGAGCTCTAAAAAGGGCAAAACATTAGAGGAGACCAAAAATACACAATTGGCATAATTTTGCACTTTATAATATAAAAAATACTAATAACATAATATACAAAATACTAATAAGCCTACTGGTATCGCACTATGAACCAGTAAACTCGGAAAAACTACAGGCTCATATTGTACTGAAACACTCGGAAATATACGAAGACATAAATAGTTCTAATGTTTCCTAACTTCTCCGAACAGGAGATGTTATATTAGGAGAGGTCAGGGAATATTAGAACTGTTATTACTTCCAAAGATTTCCGAGTTCAGAGACGTTAGGAAACATTAGAACTATTTATGTCTTCGTTTTTTTCCGAGTGTTTCAGTACAATATGAGCCTGTAGTTTTTCCGAGTTTACTGGTTCATCGTGTAAGCCTGGTGTTGGCTGAGTGGTTAGGGTGGCGGCTTGGGATCCCAGTGTCCTGAGTTCAAGCCCTGTTGGCTGCTGAATTAACACCAGGGGGTTGACTCAGCCTGTCATCCTTCCGAGGTCGGCGAAATGAGTGTCAGTGTACTGGTCCCGGTGTATGCCCCGGTTAGAATAGGTGTACCATATCCCTGTGTGTCGTAAGAGGCGACCAGGGTTGGCGTCAGAAAGGGCATCCGGCCATAAAACATTGCCTCACAAAAAAGCCAAACCCCTGCACAGCAGGGAAAAATGGCTGTAAAAACGGTCATTCATTCATTTCACTGGTTCATCGTGTGATACCAGTAGGCTTATTAGTATTTTGTAGTTCTTTTGTTAAATTGTTAAACGTAAATGTTTCCTCTGGTAATGGTGTGCCGGCATAATATGCAAAATTATGCCAGTTGTGTATTTTTGGTCTACTCTAATGTTTTGCCCTTTTGAGAGCTCACTTTTGGGGGTTCTGGTAGGGCCAATGCAGCAGACAATTTGTCTGGTAATGGACATTTTACACTCTGTGGGATGTATATATAGTTACGGCTGTAGAAATTCGCAATACACCATAAAGGGTCCTGAGATCAGTTATGACGCTAAGTTTATGTGTAGCTCGGTCCCCACCGTTGTTAAAGGGAATTCTTCATGTTTCACCGGGCTGCGACTCTTTGAGATAGGGTTTTTCTTTATCTATTGTTATTTTGAGCCACCATTGCAACAAACCTCCACACAACCGAACCACCACCACCAACGTTGCTCTCAACAACCGCTTCCGAATGGCAGAACAAAAAGCACTTGTGAGGCCTGTAGGGTTTTCTTCCCACCTGATTCTCCCGCCTGTTCTTCCCCGCGCTTGGTGTGGGGGAGGTGCGATCCAAGCGGGGGTCAAAGGTCATGTAAAGGAGGGGTCTGATTTTGGGGGAATAATTCCCTGGCCCCGAGCCAAAACTGACTTTCCTCGTCCCCCGCACGGCGCGGGGAGGGAAGAGCGAGAGGGCACGCCCCTTTTTGGGAAGCTTCCAGAAGGGAGGTGGAGCCAGAAACGGGGCCGGGCAAAGGGCGGAGCCCCGCTTTACAAAAGGCGAACGGACGCGAGGCTCGGGGGTCTCTTCTCGGTTCATGCTGGCTCGTTTGTTCTTGGTCTTGTGGCGCTGGTCACCCCTTGGGCTTCTCTTCTCCCTCCCTTCGTTTGGACTCTTCGTTTTGGGCTTCTCTCTCTCTGGTCCTGAAGCCCCTTCTGCCCTTCAGTCTTTTGCTTGTTTGGTCGTGGGTCGTGGAAGCACCAGCAGCAACGCCAGAGAGAGCTCGCTGACCATGCCAGGGGCCCAAGGTCAGGCGCGGCTACGCAAGGCCGTGGGGAGTCGACGTCGCGACCTGCCCACCGTCGCGCTACGAGGGTGCGGGTAAGACCCTTCGGTCTCACGGGACCCGTTCGGTCCTCCAGGTCCCGTGCCATAAAGGTCCGCGGACCCTGTCTGCCACCCTCGTCTTTGGGGGTGGCCATTTCTTTGTTTTTGCATGCATGCTGTGGCGCCGTGTCCTGCCAAGTAGAAACTGTGTAAGTAACTGTGCATGTAAATTGATCCTTGCATATAGTCGGTCATATTGCTTTTGTTTTCTATTTCCTGCTTGTATATTGCATGACTGCCTTGCTTATGAATACATGTGCTGTATGAATAAATATCCTTGTGTGAAACGTATCCCGTTCGTTGCGTCCATTTCCCTTGTAAAAGTGCCATCTTGTATTGTGGAATGAGTAGTGAGTTTTGAACGCCCGGTAAACAGAATCACATCCATCGAGGTCGGCGATAACACCGCTTGGTTATCACTGTAGCACGGAACGGACCGCTTAAGCGGTTCGTGTCCTAGGCCGACCTGCGGCGAGGTACGATTGCCCAGTCGACTACTCGCGCAGGTACTTAGGTAGGTCGAATTTGGCGAGCAACCCTATCCTGCGCGGGTGGGCAATTGGCACGGTCATGGTGAGGTTAAACCCCCACCCGTGACTAGCTCCTGGCGGTAGTTCCAAGCAGGGTCACGACTGAATTGTCTGTCCGGTGGGCGACACGGCTGCCATTAGAGGTACGCGGCCGCTCGCATGCCGGGCGGGCCAGAATTCGTAACAATATGAATTTAAACCTGCTTTTATCTAGTACCTCCAATGTTTGAGCTAGACCAGTTGTATCAAGGGTCTCAAGGGCTTACTTTTGGGAGTTCTGGTAAGGCCAATGCAGCTGACAATTTGTCTGGTAATGGACATTTTACACTCTGTGGGATGTATACTGTACATGATTTTAAAACTGGTTTTATCTAGAACCTCCAATGTTTGAGCTAGCCCCTTTTTTGGGGGCCCTTGTTGGGGCTTCTGGGGGGCCTTTTGCAGTAGTAGGCATGTCTGTCACATGTGGTTTTGTTGTAAGGTTGGTCATATGCATCATATGGAAGCGATACCAACTGGTACTTCCAATGTTTGATCTAGCGAATTTTGAGGACCCCTTTGGAGGGTCACCAGGGTCCTTACGCAGAGGGTGGTACCCAGCAGAAATAACTTTCTATATGTCTTTTTATACTCCATTCATGCCCCCTGTGCTCAGATATTAGTACCTCGTTCGTTTGAGCTCAGGGCCCCGGCCTCCCGGTCTATTATCCGAATAATAAGAGGCACGTATGTACAGCAAGGCACTTATACAATTTATTACTTACCGGACTGGCGCCACACACACACACACACACACACACACACACACACACACACACACACACACACACACACACACACACACACACACACACACACACACACACACACACACACACACACACACACACAACGGACCCAAAGTAGTCTTTATTGAGGTCTCCAGCTCGGAGGGAAAGGGCGAGCTGAAGACCTGATTCTACCTCGGACCTGTCCACCTCGTGTGGTCCTCGCGCTGAGTCGAACCGGTCACCAGCGAGAGGCGAGCCGAATCCAGCGGCAGAGACACGGCACGCAACCCCCACGGCTCTCATGGGGGGTGGTGTCTCTCAAGCTCTTGATCATGAGGAGGAGGAAGAGGCCATCTCAGTCCGAACGCACCACACCCTTATTCACCCTGTCTCCGGGGGGGGGGGGGACGCCTCTGCCACTCCCGCTCTCCCTTACTGGACGGTTTTGGCGCGCAGAACTGCTCGTCGCCGTGTCATTGGCCAAAACGAGCGGCAAGTCCATTGATTGGCCCGGGGGCGTGGTGACATCACGCGGACCCCTTTCCTCCTGTCATGGGATCTGATTGGCTGAGCGGCAGTCACCTCACCGGTAGCACGCTGATTGGTTGAGGGCTGCCACAACGCTCCTCCTTGAACTCCGTCCACCAAACAGGCAGAGTAATATGATTCTGCGTGGTCTCCACCCACCAAACAGCAGAGGAACTGTATTCTGCATGGGCTCCGCACGTAGGCGATGGCGTCAGCCAGAGCGAGGTGAAGGTGATGCTGGCGTTGTCGTAGTTATGAGGGGTGTAAAATAAAAGAAAACCCTGACTATCAAAGTAACTCACAGTGCATTTACATTTATTTACCCATTAGACGAGGGAAAGGGAGCTATCTATCCACATTCACTTATCGAAATCACTGAGCTATAGGACCTGAATGTTGTATGCTCATGGCTTCCAGATTTGCAACAATATGTCACATGGTGTGGCAGCTATATTGGAAAAACAGAAAAACTTTGTACACCCATGATATGTTTTAAACACTGTTTATCTCTGAAACTGCACCAAGTAAAAAATTGAAACCTGGTGCACAGCAAGTACTCCTCATGGGGAATAAGTGTGATTTTTTTTGATGTCATAGGTGCCTTCGTTATGACGTCATAATTGCATGTTTGAACGCTACATTTGATCAATATGAAAATTTTTGAGGGTCATCTCGAGATAAAATGGTGCACCAAAATTTATTTGGATGACGTCATTGGTCATGTGATTCAGCAGCCATTTTTTTTTTAACCTTCAAAAATCTCTGAAATGGCTGAACAGATCGAGGCGAAACTTTACACGTTTGTCCACCTGTCCATGAGGAACAAAAGCTTCACACATATGACATAGGTCACATGGTTTGGCAGCCATATTGGATTTACCCTAAAACCTATTAAAAAAATCTCCAGAACAGCTGGACAAATCAAGGGGAAGCTTCACACAAATGTTCTCCAAGGCATGTGTGTACAACTTTAAGGAATCATTAATCGATCACGTGGTTTGGCAGCCATATTGGATTGAAGAAAAATATTAAATGTTTTCTCTGGAACCACTTAATCAATCGATGTGAGACTTCAAAATGATGATCTAGTGGTTATGGGGAATGCATGTTTTAAATTTCAACTTGGACACATGGTTTGGCAGCCATAATTATTTAATTTTTTATATGGGTTCTTTTTCTTTTTCTTTTTGAATAAGGCTCACATAACTGTGCCTGGATGGCTTTGAGGGTAGAGGAGTATCGGCTGAAATGTGAATCCTATCCAGGTTCCTCCTGATGACTCCATCTTTGCTTTTTCCTTGTTTGAGTTTCTTCTGATTACTCCTATACAGGACTGTACCTATTTGGTCTTCCATTATATTTGAATTGAATTTATTTTAATCCCTTTCTAAATTCAATTGAATAAAAAAATAGTAATATAAAAAAGTCATGCGTCAGGGTCAGGTGTCCAATCAAAGCGGGACGTCTTGGTATCCGGTCATCACTGCCAGTAGTTATAAAGTGCCAGTTCAAGTTATGTCTCTTATTAATTATGTAACACCCCAGTACACAAACACCACACCAAAATACACCACACAAAACAAGTCCTGGCAAGGGTCTTCAATCTCTGATTGCTCCTTTTCTTGTTAATATTTTCATTAAACAAACAATTCAAAGAATGTCGTCCCCCCCCCCCCCAAAAAAAAAAACACATCCTGATTTATCAAAATTCAATATCCTTCATTCCGGCCTCACGCTTTTACTTTGTTTAAAGTTTCCACACAAGGCTGTCATTTCATACATTTTCATTGTCAGGCTCCACAAAGGTCACTTATGGATTATTGGTAAGCTCATGGACAGGGGAATGACTGTTTTTTTTTTTCTCGGAAGGGGGAGAGCTGAGGAGTGGAGGAGGGGTAGGTGCAATAACCTCTTCACCGAGATAAGAAACAGCCTTTCACACTTGGAATACTACACCTTCTATACTTTATCTTGTCATGACTACAGTACAATGCTGGAATATACTGTCATGTGGATAGCCTCCTCCCCATCAACTACTTGGCTGTAGCTGCATCCATAGCTGGCGTACAGATTGAGCACGCCCAAGATTAAAGCTGAGGCCACACCAACCAATTTCTTCCAACGCGACGCAACTCAATGGTCGTGGGATAATCGTCGGGAATCGTGAAAACTCACCGCGGCTATGATGCACCAGGCCGCACCAATGACACCAAGGGACTGTCCGTCGTGGGTTCTGCCATGAAAACCAAGAAGGTGAACAATGTTATTGCTTCATATGCAACCTGTGGATGCCGGTTGCATCATTTTCTGTAAGTGCAGCTATGCTGCTGATGTGGTGCCCCTGTTACCAGTAAGCTTGTACTCGTTTTGCGTATATCAACGGCATGACAACTGGTGTTATTTCAACGGAATGACAGTGGCTCGAACTGAAGACCCCCAAGACCATAAGCCAGCTACCTTAACCATATTAATCGCGAAGGCAACACCAGGCCTATCCAAGGAGAGCAATGATTGGTCCCCTCTGGCATACGTCAAAAGCATTGTAGTACGTGTCGAAAGTACAGTAACAGGATAAGAACTAAATGGCACAGGCAAAATATCTCATCGGAAGAATGATTTCCCAGTTTTGGAGATTTTACGAGTCAGGTGGAGGCAATGACGTCAGAGTAATAAAGGAGAGCTGTGGATTTATCAGTGGCAAGAAGGCCTTAGTTTTAGAAATACGGTTTCCATAAGCTTTGGACATGATATTGTTGTGGTTGACGAAATTCGCAAACCACCATTCAGGTCCCTTAGGTGAGATATCTCTGTAAGTATATGTGTAGTTCGGCCCAAACCCGTTGTTTAGAGGGAATAAATGTCATTAATGCGGGCTGCGACCCTTCTAGATAGCCGTTTTTCTTTTACTATCTTTATTTTGGACCAGCCGCCATTACTACCACCACCAACCACGTCTCAACAGCCATCACACAACAACCACCAACCGCAACGCCGCTTCACAACAACAGCCACGACCTTTACCGTCACAACTCGCCCTCGCAACCATCGCATCACCGTCATTCCCGCGCCGCTTGTGGGCACCGATACTGGACTCGTGCAGGGCGCGCACCGAGCAGCGGGTGCAGAGGCACAGCCTTTCCGAAGAAAATGGATCAAAAACGACTCACGCCCACTTCTGTTCCGTCCTATCGGCGAGCGTGGGGCGATTTGGCCCCGCCTCCAGGTGCGTCGGAGTGTGGTCGCTATATGCAAATTCGTGGATCAAAAAGCATTCACGCCCACTTTTCCTCGGTCCAATGGGGAGCCAGCCAGAGGTGAAGGGTCGAAGGTAAAGGGTCGAAGGCGAAGGAGCGAGGCCCCGGGGGCTATAAAGGGCCGCGTTCGCTCGTAGTTGAGTCAGTCAAGTGGAGTTCGGAGTTGAGTTGGGAAGAAGAAGAAGAAGAAGAAGAAGAAGAAGAAGAAGAAGAAGAAGAAGAAGAAGAAGAAGAAGAAGTAGTAGTAGTCAGTCAAGTGGAGTTCGGAGTTGAGTTGGGAAGAAGAAGAAGCAGTAGTAGTCAGTCAAGTGGAGTTCGGAGTTGAGTTGGGAAGAAGAAGAAGCAGTAGTAGTCAGTCAAGTGGAGTTCGGAGTTGAGTTGGGAAGAAGAAGAAGCAGTAGTAGTCAGTCAAGTGGAGTTCGGAGTTGAGTTGGGAAGAAGTAGTAGGAGTCAGTCAGGTCAGTTCGGAGTTGAGTTGGGAAGAGCCAGTCAAGAGAGGAGTCGGAGAAGGCGGTTGGACGGAGCTGTGGAGAGTTGGAGAGGTGGCGGCGGCGAAGGCAGTCGAGGGGGTGCTCGTGTCGGAGTCGGGGAGCTGCGGAGAGGAGAGGCCGGTGACGCGACCGAGGTCGTGGTGGAGACGCTCGTCGCGGGACCCGAGCCAGGGAGATATCCTCCTTCCCCCGAGCATCAACAACGCCCTCCTGTTTCCCCCCGCGCTGAGATAGTGCGAGAAGGGGGCCCCGTTCCCACCCCATTCCAGACACTGTCCGCGAGGCCCGCGGAGTCGGGGCGCCACCGCCATTTTGCGGCTCATCATCAGACGGGTAGGCCCGACGCGGTCTCGGCCCCAGGCCCGTCTGCCCCCATCATCCTTGAGGGTGGTCCTTTTCTTTTGCTTTGAGTATGTGTTGTCGGCGCCGTCTGTGAAGTAAAACTGTACAAGTGTTGCCGTGTGCTCGGTAGTCGGTTAGCTCTGCATTGTGTTTTGCTTTTACATTTGCTTTTTGTGTATTACTGTGTGTTTCTTCTTCTTCTTTTACATTTGCTTTTGGTGTAATTGTATATGTGTGCTTTCCGTTCATCGCGAAATAAATGTGCTTTATGTTGAACTGTTTTCCCGTTTCGCTTCGTTTTTTGCTTTATTGAATCTCCATCTTACTTCAGGGTTGGTCGTGGGCTAAATACGCCCGATAATTAATCGAACCGTCCAGGTTGACGATAACACCGCTCGGTTATCCCGATAGTACGGAACGGGTCGCTTAAAGTGGCCCGTGTCCGAAGTCGACCTGCGGCGAGGTGCGATCGCCCGGTCTACCCTCCGTGTGGGTACTTAGGTAGGTCGAATTTGGCGAGCAACCCTATCCCACGTGGGGGGCCGATTGGCTCGATCGTGGTGAGGCCGAAAGGCCCACCCGTGACTAGTTCCCGGCGTTAGTCCGAGAGGGTCACGACGGGATTGTCCGTCCGGTGGGCGACGTGCCGCGATTCGAGTTACGTGGCCGCTCGCACGCCGGCGGGCGCGAATCCGCAACAATATCATAAAAGGCAGGTCTTTCCTTCAATAGCTGAATAAGTTTAACCTCATGTTCTTCAGTCTAGAAGTTTGCTACTTGGTTCTGGAAGAAGGCATGAGGCAGTGCTGTTCTCCAATTGGCTCAGCAGGAGCATGGTAGTCTAGGTGCATAATGAGGGCATCCATACCAACTGACGAATACCAACTCTGACCAACTGAGATCTTCCATGTTCATTCTGTCCGATAAGGCCCGATGTGACATGATGGAATGAGATTTTACACGACGGGTTATCCAAACCAATCGATTTTTCTATGACAAGACCGTCGAGTTGCGTCGCGTCGGAAGAAATCTGTTGGTGTGGCCTTGGCTTTATTCTGCGAATGACTGTGCTTTGGACAACCTGGCATGAAACACACCGAGCTGGGTAGGTGCTTCGCAATTTAAACAAACAATACTTGAACAAAAAATCCCATTGGGCACCAACACACACGGTCATGCAGTCACATGGAACTAGGCCAAAGGAGTATTTCAGGGCCGTGTTAAAGAATGAGGACTCAATGTATGAGAGGTATAAGCAGCAGCAGGACAGGAGGAGTGAAAACGACGAGCAGTTACACCGGTGAGGACAAAGCAGGAGGGTGAGCTCCGTCCCACAACAAAATCTAAACGGGTACTTCTTTCTCGGCGAGGGAACGAGCTCGTCTAGCGGACTCCACGCCGTCGCAAGTTCCTGCGCTCGGGGAATGGTTAGGGATCTCGCAACAGCCATAAAACAACGATGACTGGCACTGGTCTTATCAATTGTCGTGTTAGCGGAACGATCTCCCTGCATGGTGACTGGAATTTGTCATGTTTCGCCAGCCCAACACCGGAAGGAGTGCCCTGACTAGGCTGCTGACCTCTTACCTGGTTCCACAAACAGGGAACGGATGACAAGATGTTATTAACCAGACTAGACTACAATAGCTCGACCCATCCACCCAGCTGGGCCACATCACGCAACTTCACCCTAACCACATGTACTTACTACATGCAGAAAAATGTCTACAAGTACCCAATTCACTCACAGGGGTCGACGCCTTCGTTCTAATAACTCGCCCTCCCTCCTTCCCCACAAATCTAACAACACCTATAAATTCCTGGAATCTACACGGAAAAATGGCTGTTTGAAGTTGACCTTTGTTTTTTCAACATCATTCATTTCTGGACAAATTTGTATTGAGTGGCCAAAGCTCATCAAGCATGGCGTTATCACACATCCATCAGTTAAAACGTCTTCATATAAAACATCACTACCAGTTCATTTATATTATTTAATTTTGTCCGGCGTCGTACAGTCAAATCAGCTGGTATTTGACAAAGTCACCACTTCCAAAAAAAAAACAACAATCTGTGAATGTTTTCCATCATTTAATGTGCTGGACAGTGTTTAAGGAGACATGTTACCTTGAGCTGAGCATGGGCAACCTCCACTGGAACGACATCGTGTTCCTGATTATCTCCGGCCATGCACTTCATGCACATCAAGCTCTTATCGAATTTGCAATAGAGTTTGAGCACCTTTCCGTGCTTTGTGCAGCTCAGCCCCTTGATCTCCTTTGCCAAATTCACTTCTTCCACCAGCGTGGCGAGAATCACGCTCTTCTTGAGCTTTGGTTTTTGTGGATAAACCTCACGACAGTTGGGACAAATGAACGCGTCAATTCGTCTTCTGCTCTTCCAGTATTTCTTCACACATTCATGACAAAACGAGTGGCCACAACCCAACGTCACAGGCTCCGTGAACAGCTCCATGCACACGGTGCATGTCAGTTGATCAACCTGCACATGCAAAGTAGCCATTTTCTCAAAGCCAGGCTTGAAGATCTTGAAGAGATGGGACCTGCACAGGATGAAAAAAAAGAAAAAAGTTCAGATAACGGGAAATTATCATCATCAATGTCACTAGATCGACTCGGTCGCTTCTTCTCGGCCAATGATTGACCAACTGGACTCAACTAAACCCCCTCTCAAATGTTCATTCTGAATCCCGATTGAATCGTTTCACGAACCATTTCATACAAGACAAGCTGTTAGCTCGAATATTAACTGTGGAAAGTTAGGTGTCCTACATTCCTCAGGATTGGTATTTGCAGACACAATTGTTTTCCAATGATGCCATTCCAGCATTCCTCAGTTGTTTCCAGCTACTAAAAGGGTACAATTTTTTTTCAGCAGCAGCGTCGTGGGGGTACGGATGTCCTCCGTGGCCCGGTGTCACAAGATCTCACACTTTGCACCCTGGAAAATGGTAGGTTCCAAGGCCTTAAGGCAAAATGGAGTAACTAAACAGGTATCTGAGAGGCCTTCTCCCGCAACACACAGGTAGAGAGATAAAGAAGAAGAAGAAGAAGAACTAATGCTTTCGCTTCTTCAGACGCATCGAGCTGCCAAGGCAGTTTTCCTTGGCTAGGCATAATCCTGGACGGGTCACTACTCCGACGCAGGATACTTGAATGGCTCATTCTTCCGAGTAAGCCGGTACTCATTTTTCTGACCTTGAAAGTATGACAGGCTGAGTCAACCCACCCGGTGTTATTTTAATGGCAGAGACAGGGGCTAAAACTCAGGACCCTACTATCTTAAACCAGTCACCTTTACCATTAATCCAACACCATGCTTTAGGTAGGTAGGTGAGGAGTTGATAATCATCTAATTTCTGGTTTTGCCACATGTCCTCTCAGCTATTTTCCTTTACAAGCTTTTCTGGGCCCCACTCATTCACATAATAGAAAGAAAGAAAAAAAAACCCTAAAGTGAACCTCGAAAAAATTATCGACTCAAACCATCGTACACCAGCCTTGGAGATGGTGAACCACTGCCTCAAATTCTGAAGGTGCTCCATCTACCTTGTGGAAATGTCCCAGTAAGCGAAGGAGGCATGGTTCGTGCTCCACTCAGATAGGCCCAAGTCATCAGCCTAAAGCCACCGTGGAGGTAATGACGTCGCCACGGCCCACTTTCCTTCGAGGCATCCACCGTTTCACGGCTTGGTTCAGTTTCTAAGCAAGAATGGGTTGCGTGACACTCTCCATTGTGAACAATTATCTGAAAGGCTGGATAGTACCACACCGGTCATTGGAGGGCGAGAGTAGCTCCAAAGTTCCCTACCTGGCCAAGCTGGTGTTGCAGCATGAATCTGTTGCTTATTCACAGTCACCATCCGCCGTGCTTCCTTCTCAGTCCACCTTCGTCCAGTCCTTTGAGAGTAAGACCTTTTGCTCCCTATGCTCATTCCTCTGAACCCCCCCCCCCTCCTTATCTACTCCAGGATGCACACATTCTTCCAGTAACTCCCTTCTCGTTAAACTTCAAAAATCCATGCTGACTACACACCTCAACTCTTATACCTCACTTCTCACATCTATGGAACTACCGTACCTTGCAGCGGCTGTTCTATCTCACTCTTTCCTCCAGGGCTTCAAGCAAACAGTGGACCACCATGTCTTGTCATCTTGGTGTACCACCATATCTCCCATTAACATATCCTAACTCCACCATCTAACTTGCTAGTTTCAATGTTTCCTCCCCTCCTTCCATTCCTCTTATCCTGTTTATTAATTCCCTTGATGCTTCTCCCACTGTCAGATCGACCTTGCTCTTTCATGAGCCTCAATGGTGAAAGAAACAAAAAAAGACCGAGAGTGACCGGCTGGTTCACCGCAGTGCCCTTCATGCACCCTCTACCAAGCAGACGACCTCCTCATGTCTGGCCAGTTACCCACCCACTCCTTTCCTGGCATTGCTTCTTTTTGTCCCTTCCTCCTCCTTTGGGGAAGTGAAGTCATGTTGTCCCATGCTGACAAGCCTCCAGATTGATTTCTCTGCCAACTTTCACTATTTAGTTTTGTCAAGTTCAAAACTATATTGTGAGGGTATAACACATCAGAGTCATCATACTAATTACGATAACCATTTTACAACGGAACCTCCTCAATTAAACCAAAAAGTATAAAAAGGGAAACCAAATATTTCACTTTTTGACATTACCCTCCTCAAATCCAGGCTAACGTCTCACCTGCACTCTTTGGCCCCCTCTTCTCTCAACTGTGTCTATCCAGTTATGGTCTTACCTCTGCTCCTATAAAACAGCGAGCCATTGCCATCTCTCTCCATCCACTCTTCCAATTCCTATTATCGACCTTTTCTATTCCCATCAAATCTTCTCTCCTGCCCACCGACCTCCACTCTTTTTTTCACATTGACTGTGCGTGTCACCTGTCCGTGTATGCTTTCATACCCCTTGTCTATTCAGCCTACTCGGTTCTCTTGTCTCATCTGTATGTCCCGAAGAATGTTGCCTGTGTTCATTGCTTCCCCACTCCCTCCTCCCTTTGCTCCATCACTGTGTTACAGTCACTCCTGTGTCATAATCCTCCATCATAATATAATGGGAGTAAGCCTGGAACTTCTAACACACTTTTCTCCGAACATATTCTGTTCATACTTCCGAAATCTTCGTATTATGTGTTCCATGTATTTTCACAGGTGATAGCAGATTCAAAAAATCGAAGGTAGATAGAATTTTTAAAGGGGGAATCGATGATGTCACAATCAGCAGCGTTCGGCGGAAAACCAATGGCCGGGTCCCAGACGACGTGCTTTACTTAACCAAGTCCATGAGTTCAGGACGTTTGTTCAACTCAGCATTTATGCCTTTTATCCTACCATCTATCTATAATTCCAGCAATCTGTGTGTGTGTGTGTGTGTGTGTGTGTGTGTGTGTGTGTGTGTGTGTGTGTGTGTGTGTGTGTGTGTGTGTGTGTGTGTGTGTGTGTGTGTGTGTGTGTGTGTGTCTGTGTGTGTGTCTGTCTGTCTGTCTCTGTGACTGCTGTTTCTCGACAACCACTGGTCCGATCTAATTAAAACTTGCTAGATATATTGCTGGGGCCCTGAGTATGTGCCTTTTCCAGGTTTGATATTAATCGGACAAGTGCTTCCCAAGTTATGGCCATTTATTTACCAAACCAATGACAAGACACGTTGTTGTGTGGGTGTGACCGCTGGAGAAGCGAAGCTCAGCCGCGTTCCCCATTACGGGTTACAACGTACGGGCTTCCGGATAATGATGACTTCGTGTGTTCTAATAATTTCTCGATTTCTTATGCGCATTTATAGATAAACACAATGCCCCAAGTTATGATCGTTTTCATATTAGACGGTGCATAAATTTTGGTAACATCAGAGTGCTGGTATGCTCCGAACCAGGAAGTATTTTTTTCTCTCTCTCTTCTCTTCTCTTTTTGTTTTTCATTGCCACGACATTGCGAAAAGGTAAAATACGTTGGCGCTAATTGAATAATTGGCCATTAAAACCTAAATTACGAATCATCGTAACTGTGATATGCGAACTTCCGGGCCACGCACGTACGGGCACGCGAGAGCGAAGAAACGGCCTGTGTGGTTGTTGTTTCTTGCTCGCGGTTGGAATATTTATTTATTCTTTTTTTTTTCTTTTTTTTTACGGGCACGTACTAGTGTTGTTAATCTGTTGATGGAGGTAATACAGAAACTATGAATATGTCAAATCATTCACGTTACTCATCCGGCACTATGTGTCAAGGCCAATAATCTAAAGCGACCGGTTTCAAACGCTACCATGGGCACCCAGACACGCCACCAATATGAACTGAGCTGTTGAATGCGGCGCAAAACATCCAAAGAAACTACTGTAACCGAGTATTGTGATCCGTCCTGTCCCCCATACACGTCGTAGACGGGTATCTGCATATCTGCAAGTCTCAATTGGGTCGTGGGCGCCAGCAGTGACCATTATTTTCGTTGTGTCTGTGTATGTCTGTCTGTCTGTTTGTGACTCTCTCCAAAGCATAGCTCCGTGACGTTTGATGCGATCTTGATGAAACTTGGACACAAGCTAGATATCATGGTGTAGTTGTGTCTTTTTGTATGAGGGGCATCCCACGTCCCTTGTGGGCGGAGCCACGCCCACTTGAACTTTTTTTTCTCGCAATTTCATTTCTTAGAAGCTGTGCGTAATGTCCATAAGTACAACATATAAAAAAAATCCGATTTGATTTGGTTAATTTTGATGGAAGAGATAGGTTTTTATGGTAGGGCTTCCTCAAAAGCTTCCACTAACTCAATTGTACCTATCGTGGTATTGTTCAATTATGCCCGCGAACCATCGTCACTTCCCAGCTTGTCAATATTTATAATTATAAAAAAAAAAGACCTGGCAGGATGGCCCAGAGGTATGCACACCTGCCTCCAACTTATCTTGTCTGAGTTTGAATCTCGGCCCAGCGACATAGTTGCCAACATCGAGAGACAAAGAAGCGGTATATCGGATTGAGAGGATTTGTGGTGCCACGGAGTGGGGGAGGCCCAGGAATAAGATTTTTCATTCAGCATCGAGGGAAACCTCCCAAAAGCCGACTGAAACCTCGTCACAACATGTAAAACTTGGAAGAGACGCATTATTTTGTAAAAGCGGTGTTTCCACTATAAAAAGGGTAAGCTGTGCAAAAAGCGGGAAACGACCACCTATAGCGTTCAAGGGTCAACCATACAGCTATGAACTGTCGTCCTGGATTTCACAGGTATCAATGTGTGCACCATCCCTCAGGTGGACGTTAAACGGCCGTCCCATCTGCCGACATTTGTTGGTGGACGATAAAGATCCCACAGCGTCCTTTGTGAAGAGTAGGCGAGCCATCGCCGGCACGAGACGGCAACACATCAGCAACACAGCCACGCTCTCAGCCAATGATGTGATGTACGAAATAACTAAAAATAAAAATAAAAACAATTTCTAAAAGGACACATGGAGAACTGACACACAATGACCTGCTCTTTTTGAAAGACACGATGTTAGTCTCGCTATCGGAATCCAACAGTGATCATCATTAGGAAGTTCAAGTTTGAAACGTAACATGCGGAGTGATCAGCGTTTCCAGCTCCAGGGGGAGCTCGCGTCCCCAAGTTTTAAAAAAAAAGTTTGAATAAACTTTCGGGAAATGACTCGTTCGCGGAGAAAGTCTTTTCTGGTTTCACAACAACAATCAGGAAATCAAACCACGCAGCACATTCATCAATGTACACTTTTTAAAATAAAATAATATATATATATATATATATATATATATATATATATATATATATATATATATATATATATATATATATATATGTTTAACCCAAACGTGCGAGTACCGTGGTGTCGTTACACGAGGGTTGTTTTACATCAGATAGAGTTGATCGGTAAGTTCGTGGCCCAAACAAGTTTCTGATCACGTCTCACATTATATGGGTTATTATATCATATTAGTGATGGTATTGATCAATTGGGAATTATTAAATAAACGGATATTTTAAGTGTTTTTTTCCCCCGATGAAGGGTTCATGCCCGAAACGTCGGGTTTACTTCGATTCGCACGACTTTTTGCAAACCTCCGTCGACTCCCGTCGCAGTTGATATAAAAACCCTATTATTCGATTTGTCCGCCGACACGCAGATGGACACGAGTCTGATCGACATCAACACAGAATGACTAAATCCACGGATATTCACTCAACCAGGTAACCAACCCACCGTCCCCGTACCTTCACCCCTTTCTGATGATCCACTTCTACTTCTTCTACTTCTTCTTATTATTCTTCTTCTTCTTCTTCTTACAAAAGGGGCGGAGTCCAAGGAGGAGCTTATTATCACATCGAGTCACTTGAGAATCAGTGAAGAGGAAGAATCACGACAGAAGTTGAGGTAATTTTCGCCTCGAGCGATCATCACGTCACGTCACGTCACGTCACGTTGTGATGTTGACGTCACACGCCCAAACGAACATATTTAATTAATACAGCAGATTGGAGTATTTTTTTTTTTTTTGCCAATTCGGAGTCACCCAATCAGTGAACATTCCCACCCTGATTTCTCCAAATGGGGCGTCCTCCATTTCTGGGACTTGGTAGTGACGAGTTTTCCAAACATATATGTGATCCGAGTCTCCTGATCCTCTTCTGATCATCTCGTCCACACTTATCATGCCCAGAGCCACCGAGAGCCAGAGTGGACCTACTACTACCACTACAACTCGATATTGGGATATTATTCACTTATTCCTACATGCAGATTCGTTTCATCCGGATTGGGGAGGGGGTGGCCAACGATCCTGCGTTCATTTACGTCATCAGTCATGACATCATCACCGAGATTGTTATCACTCTGAGCTCGAGAAGGGTGAAGCGTTCGCCATACATCGTCGTACGTATCTGCATTTTGTTAACAGTGTACATGGAAAACCATTCAACGGAGGAAATTCAAACTTTTCCACATATTATATGACCACGTGGTATAGCGGTCACTCTTTTATGCCTGGTGTTGGCTTAATGGTTAGGGTGATGTGCTTAAGATCCTAGGATCCTGAGTTCCAAACCCCACTCGGCTGTTAAATTAATACCAGGTGGGGTTGACTGCCTGTTCATCCTGAGGTTGGCAAAATGAGTGCCAGCATGCTGGTATCCTGTGTCAGAGTGGCGATGTGTCCAGGATTGTGTCCAATAGCCAAGGAGACTGCTTAGGCAGTACCAACGCTCTGTACAGAGTATCGTCCCAATGGATGGATGGATGGATGGATGGATGGTTACTCTTTTGAGGTCAACATCAGCCATTTTTCAAAAATCCTCAGTTTTCATCCCATTGACTTGAAATTTAAAAAGAGGATTTATATTTGAGGTCACTGAATTCAACTGGCCAATTATTTTTGAGGTCAACATAGACCAAAAGATCAGCGTCGGCCCAAGGTCAACAACTTAGGAGAGATTTCTGAAATCCTCAGTTTTCATCCAATTGACTTGAAATTTAAAAAGAGGATTTATGTTTGAGGTCACTGAATTCAAGCACCAATTATTTTTGAGATCAACATAATCGACCAAAAGGTCAACAACTTCAGATAGATTTCTAAAATCCTCAATTTTCATCCGATTGACTTTGAAATAATGAACAGGATTTTTCATTAAAATGACCATCATGCGTTACGTGGTCTGGCAGCCATATTGTATGTAAGGGAAAATCTTCGTCTGAGAAACCACTTAACCGATCAATGCAAAATTTAACTAATTGATCAACTACCCATGGGAAATATGTTTGATTAAGATTTGATGTCATTGGTCACGTAATCTGGCAGACATATTGGATGAAAGAAAAAAAAACCTCAAAGAAACAAAGGAGTTGGCTTGCACCAAGTCCTTTTCAAGATCGTGTGGGGTACGTATTCTATGAATACCATCTAGATATGTAAATTGTTCCCACAGTAATTTGTTTTACAAGGGAGGGTGTCACTGCCCATGCCAGGGAATAGTCCTGAGTGGCTTGGAGGGAGATATAAAATAAGGTTGGCTCAGTGTTTCATCGTCACAAACCAATATTAGATGAAATAAAGAAAATTGAAGGAATAATTATTGGCCCCTATTAGATCTGGGCCCCATGGTATTTACCCCACCTGTACCTCCCCACCCCTATCTCTGCGCCCAAGATCATACCGAACCTCTCATCCCTGGTACACAGATCACTGTGTTCAGGCAGTTGCGTTCAAACAACTTGCCTTCTTTTCCTGGAAGACAAATCTGACCGAAGGCAACCTCAGATCATTCCACAAAGCCCGCAACAAGTGTGTGTCTACTCTCAGGAGATGCAGACAACAACAGTTGTCCAATCTCAAGAATATACTTTCAAACTAGTTTCCCTCCTCTAAAACCTTGTGGTGCTTCATCAACACTGTCACTGGTGTATACTCCCCCTCCATCCCTTTGCTCACTTCAAATGGCACGACAGCTAACTCCGCTCATGAGAAGGTCACATACCTCAATTCTGTGTCTGCTTCAAAATCTTGTGTTCCTAACCCCTCTCTTTCTCTCTCTCTCTCTCTCTGAACCCATCCTTGGGTCTTCATGAGTATTGAAGTCTTGGAAGATGCCCGGAGCACTGTTCTTCTTATTGGGCCATCCCATCATGGCTGCCTGCCTTATCATATGGAGGTCAAGGTCCTCAGCTGCTGCTGCTCAGATCTGCTCATAGCACTCACTGGCATGTCATGCAGCAGGGAGTGAACCATGACCTCCATGTCATCTTCCACCTTGACATTTGCTCGGTCACCAGGTAAGTATGCACGACTCAGCGTGTCAGCCACATACATGTACAGGGTGTTTCAAAAAGATTGATCCAATTATGACTTCCTGCCATTTCTTTGTTTTTTTGACCTATACCGTTTTCCTTTTCAGGGTTTGGTGGTGTTATCGTGGTAGTTGTTCCCCAGCATTTCTAGCTCCGTAGCTAAAGTATGCCATTGACAGTAAAGCAGAAGACAAAAGTGGTGGCTCTGTGGTGTGAGACTAAATCATACGTAGACACCCGCCGGAGGTTCTGCCGGGAATTCATGGTGGACCCACAAATTGTGCCATTCAACGTATTGTGAAAGATTTTGAGCACAAGGGTACAGTGCACAACCAGGGCAAGGGCAACAGTGGCAGGCCAGCCTCAGTAACCAAGAGCCAAGCCAACATCGACTCCGTGGGGGATTCTGCAGTGGACAGTCCCAAGAAGTCCCACCGCTGGTGCTCCCAGGAGCTCGGCATCAAACCAACATCAGTCTGGCGGATCCTCACTAAGGAACTGAAGCTTTTCCCATACATCATCTCTATTAGGCATAAACTGAGTCAAGATGACACGAGCAGGAGACTTGATACGTTCAATTGGCTCAGTGACAGGATGGAGTGGTACCAAAACTGGATCAACCTGATCTAGTTCAGTAATGGAGCCCATTTTCACTTGAACGGTGCCATCAACAATCACAACAACATTTTCTGGGGGGCAGAACCACCTGAGGAGATCACTGAGAGGTACCTGAAAGGGCCTATGGTCACATGTTTCTGTGCATTCAATGCCAGATGGGGAACGCTAGGGCCTTACTGGTTTAAGAATGACAACAGCAGGATGGTGACGAACGGTGAGCGCTACCGGGCCGTGCTCCAGAAGTTCCATAATGATCTAGCCCAAAATGTCACTCGAAACCAACTCAGCATGACCTAGTTTATGCAGGATGGTGCACCTCTGCATACAGCTGGTGACACCATCACTTTCTTGCGGCAGCTCTTCAGAAACCGCCTCATTGCCCTGGGTACCGCTCATGACTGGGCACCCCACAGCCCAGACTTGAACCCTCTGGACTACTGGTTCTGGGGAGCTGTCAAGGCCCCTGTCGACACCAACCGCACTGCCACACTGGATGATCTGAAGCAGGAGGTTTCAGACGACCTCCAGGCAGTGCCACATGAGACTTACAGGAAAGTTGGACAGAACTTTGGAGTCAGGATCAATGCCTAAAAAACATGTGCAATAATTCCTTTTTGGGTGAACAAAGATGGCGAACGGTGGTGTCAACTTTCAGGGTCGAACCCTTTGGTGTCGAGATCGGTGGTCGCACTGACGGAAGAAAAGAAGTCAGTAATCTTCCTCTTTTTAGAGACGTTTCGCGTAGTGAACGCTGCTCATTTAGAGCTCAGCGTTCTTCTTCTTCTTCTTCTTCTTCTTCTTCTTCTTCTTCTTCTTCTTCTTCTTCTTCTTCTTCTTCTTCTTACAAAACCTTAATCTCTGGGACTCGGCTCTTGGAAATGCAAGATCCGGATCTCCTTTAATACTGAGCACATGTACACTTCCTCACATAGACGGTGCCTTTTGAGAGCGTCTATCATGAACTTTTAAATATATTCGGACATTTGCTTTAAAGTTTCGAAAAGTTCACGTTACTATTTAAAGATTATTCCATTTATCGTATTGTAATTTCGTAAATACATTACTTATTTCGTAAATACACGATATATCGTAAATACGTAAATACATTATGACGCGTTTCGCTATTGGCTTAATCAAGGCACGTGACGAAATATCGGAAGTTGTTGTTGTTGTTTTTGAAAAAAAAAAATTTTTAGCCGACAAAACCTTCAGGACGCTGCTCGTGGACACATTTGTCCTTGTTTTTTTTTCGGACCTTGCATGACACTCACTCGTTTTGTATTGAAGGAAAGTGCGTGACACGATGATAAAATCGATACGATGATTGATCCCGACGGAGACGGCATTGACCAAGTTTGTCGGCTCTTCGCACTATCGGGTGGACGAGTCCACGAACGCGATCGACGAGGGGTGTTGATAATATTATACGCACATCCTGTACCAGGATATGTGCGTGTCATTGCGAACACAATACCTCCCCCACCCCAGTTTATCTGTTTTTAGTTTAAAGTGAGGGGATAGCGCGAACGCAGTCCCCCACTACCACAAATAGTACGGTCGAGTTTCCCACATTTGGGGAAATCGCAAGGGTCAACCCCCCCGGAGTGCAATGGGTGAGTCTCACCATGAGGGAACCGCCTTACTGATCACGGTATCTCTCCCGTCAGGTAAGTATGACTTGTTCATTCACGGGATTCCTTTTCTAACTCCGATCACCGTCTTGCTGTACCGGGACCCATTCACCACATCTCCTGAATATTGATATAAATGGTGAATGTTACAAGAACTTTACAAACACATTCTAATCGGACTATTTGGTTCGATATTATGATTTAGATATTTGGAGAATTTCTCCCTTCGCTGTTGTTTTGAGAGAAATAAATATATCTTCATGATTTGATCCCTTCTGAGGATTCCGCCCTCACATGATGACGCCAGGTTTAATTTAGTGACGTCATAAAACCACGTTTAACTTATTGACGTCACGACGTTTGTTGTGATTTCCAAGCTCGGTTGTTTCCTCCTCACAAGAATCTTTTGAATCATTTCGTTCCAAAGCCTGATGTTGGCTCAACGGTGACGGTGGCTGGATTAACATCCCAGGGTCGTGAGTTCAAGTTCCTGTCCGTCCGTCGTTGAATTAACACCAAGTGGGTTGACTAAGCCTGTCATCCTTGAGAGGTCGGCTATTTGAGTTGGCTACCAGATTCCTGGTAACAACAGCACCGATTCGAGCTGGCCCCGAGAAAATACTCTCACCAATCAGCCACAGGCTGAAAACGAATAAATACATAAATTTCGTTCCACATGGATCGCTCTGTTTCGACTGGACACAAGATTACATCAGAGATTGAAACAATGGATGGATTGAACATGACGACCTACCTGCCTGTGTTGGGAGAGCAACACACCTTGTGCTTTGGTCCATCACGGGAGATTGCAGGGTAAATGCACGCAGGTCTTTGTAGTGTTCCATTTGTTGTCAAACTTGTAGTCCTTTTTGTCCACTAGTGGGGCAACTTAGCTAAATATAGCATAACAATTGTGCATTTTGTGAGGAAAGCACCAAATTTGGCACACTAGTAGCCTATCATATTATGAACAGATTTGGATATTGGGCCATCTCAAGTTCAGCCGCTGATGGCTGTGGCAGTCATTTTCCACTGCCATCAAAAATTTTGAGATGGCCCAATATCCAAATCTGTTCATAATAGTGTTACGTTTGTGGAAATTTGCAATACACCAGAAAGGTCCTCAGGTGAGATATATCGATAAGTTCATGTGTAGTTAGCCCACACCCATTGTTTAGAGGGCATATGTATTATTCATTCGGGCTGCGACGCTTTAGGTAGCCGTTTTTCTTTTGCTGTCGTTATTTTGGTGCAACCACAATGCCAACCATTGCCACCAACCTCTCCACAACCAACATCTCAACAACCGTGCCATTCACACCACGACGCCACCTTCAAAACATTCCCCATCATCTTCGCCACCACTCACCTTACGAACGCCATCCTACATCCACCGCGCAGCCACGATCTCCATGGGACGGGTGAGGGACGCGGGATTGTGCACTGAAGGTTCTTACGGGAGCCGGGGGGAGAGGTCTCCCGCCTGAATCTCCCGCCCGAATATCTCCCGCCTGAATCTCCCGCCGGAATCTCCCGCCCGAATTTCTCCTGCCTGAATCTCCAACCTGATGGTCGTCGCGCTTGGTGAGAAGGGGGAGGAGTGGGGCAGCTCGCTCCCGATTGGTGGATGCGCGGTGTGACGCTATCAGGGAGGAGGAACGCCCCCTGTCGAGACCTTTCTCAAAATGCCTCGAAGAGGGGTGGAGCGAAGAATGGGGCGGAGCGACAGGGCGGAGCCCCACGCTACAAAGGGGGCGGACGAGGAGAGTTCAGCGCGCGCTTGATCCCTTTGTACATGACGGTGTGGTGAGAGAGAGAGAGGAAGCTCCTGCTCGAGAGTTCCTGGTCGGAGGGTCAGTCGGAGTCAGTGCGGTCCCGAGAGTCCGCTTGTGGGACGGAGCGCGCTTGATCCCTTTGTACATGAGGTGTGGTGAGAGAGAGAGAGGAAGCTCCTGCTCGAGATTTCCTGGTCGGAGGGTCAGTCAGAGTCGGTGCGGTCCCGAGATCCCGCTGGTGGGACAGAGCGTCTGCCATTCCCCTCTCTCGGCCCCAAGTATCGACGGTTTCTTCCCCCCGCCCCCCCACCCCCGTCCGCACCGAGATAGCGCCGGAAAACCCCGTTCGTTCCCCAAAACCCCGTCCGTGGCGTCGAGCGGCCAACACGTGCCGGCGCAAAGCACGAGCTCACCGACCACGCCGGAGGAGCTGAAAGCTGAGGGCGCGGGAGAAGGACTCGGTGCGCAAAATGGGAAGTCGCCACTTTTGTTTCTTTGGGTTTTGTGTAAATGTGTGTGTGTGGCGCCCGTCCGTCAAATTTAGACCTGCATAAGTGCCAGTGTAATTATTATATTCGGTTGCAGCTCTGCGTTTCGTTCTTGCTTTTGTTCTTGCCTTTGTATACGTGCATGATTAATTGTTGCTGACTAGAAATACGTGCTTCCGTGTGTCGCGCATTAAACGTGCTTGTCCAATTGTTCCCCCGTTTCGCTTCGTCCTTTCCTTTGTTGAATCTCCATCTTGCATCACGTAAGGGATTGATAGTGGGTTTAAAACGCCCGGTAACTAATCTGAACCGTCAAGGTCGACGATAACTCCGCTTGGTTATCCCTGTAGCACGGAACGAACTGTTTTAGCGGTTCGTGTCCGGAGTCGACCTGTGGCGTGGTACAACCCCTCGGTAGGTTACCCGTGCGAGTACTTAGGTATATCGACTTTCGGTGATTCACCCTATTTCGCGCGGATAGAATGCGGACTGGGTTGTGGTGAGTTTAAACCCCCACCCGTGACTAGCTCCTTGGCGATAGTTCCAAGAGGGTCACGACTGAATTGTCCGTTCTGGTGGGCGACGCGGTCGCCATTCGAGTCAAGCGGCCGATCGCACGCTGGGTGGGCGAAATTCGTAACTATATGATAGGCTACTAGTGTGTCAAATTTGGTGCTTTCCTCACAAAATGCACAATTGTTATGCTAAGTTGCCCCACGACATCGCTCCTTTCCAATTCCATATCTCCCAAAGGATGAGAGTACTCAGTGTTTACTCCGTTTGTTTTCTTGCTCTCTGGCTTGACCGGGCGATATCTCAGCCATCCTTTGAGCTAGGAAGCTGAAATTTGGGGACAAAAGTGGAGATGTGTTTTGGCAAAAACGTTATTTTTTGATCAATCAATTAATTTATGAATTACTTCATTATAATTGATTTATTAATTAAACCACTGAAAGTGAATGAGGTTATGTTTTCACTCCTGTCTGTCTGTTTGTCTGTTTGTTTGTTACTTGTAAAATATAACATTTTAAAAGCATATTGATTCGTCGATTTTGTTATTCTGTCTGTTTATCTGTCTGTCTGTTTGTTTGTGACTTGTAAAATATAACATTTTTAAAGTATATTGGTTAGTCGATTTTGTTATTCTGTCTGTTTATCTGTCTGTCTCTCTGTCTATTTATTTGTTTGTTTGTTACTTGTAAAATATAACATTTTTAAAGTATATTGGTTAGTCGATTTTGTTATTCTGTCTGTTTGTTACTTGTAAAGTATATTGGTTAGTCGATTTTGTTATTCTGTCTATTTATCTGTCTGTCTGTTTGTTTGTTACTTGTAAAATATAACATTTTAAAAGTATATTGGTTAGTCGATTTTGTTATTGTCTGGTTATCTGTCTGTCTGTTTGTTTGTTACTTGTAAAATATAACATTTTTAAAGTATATTGGTTAGTCGATTTTGTTATTCTGTCTTTTTGTTTGTTTGTTACTTGTAAAATATAACATTTTAAAAGTATATTGGTTCGTCGATTTTGTTATTCTGTCTGTTTATCTGTCTGTCTGTCTGTTTGTTTGTTTGTTACTTGTAAAATATAACATTTTTAAAGTATATTGGTGAGTCGATTTTGTTATTCTGTCTGTTTATTTGTCTGTCTCTGTCTGTCTGTCTATTTGTTTGTTTGTTTGTTACTTGTAAAATATAACATTTTTAATGTAAATTGGTAAGTCGATTTTGTTATTCTGTCTGTTTATCTGTCTGTCTATTTGTTTGTTTGTTTGTTACTTGTAAAATATAACATTTTTAAAGTAAACTGGTTTGTCGATTTTGTTATTCTGTCTGTTTATCTGTGTGTCTGTCTGTTTGTTTATCGCCTACAGGTCGTAATTTTCAACCGATCTTCATGAAACTTCACCACATGGTAGAGATTGGCATACAGAAGATGCCTATTGTTTTTGAGGTCAAAAGTTCAACATAGGCCAAAGGTCAACAACTTAGGTGAGACTTCTAAAATCCTCTATTTTCATCCGATTGACTTGAAATTTGAAGAGGATTTACATTTCAAATCACTGACTTCAACCACCAATTGTTTTTGAGGTCAACATAAACCAAAAGGTCAACATAGGCCATAGATTAACAACTAAGGTGGTATTTCTAAAATCCTCAGTTGTCATCCGATTGACTTGAAATTTGGAGAGGCTTTACATTTCAGGTCACCGATTTCAACGAGACAATTGTTTTCGAGGTTAACATAGACCAAAAGGTCAACATAGGTCCAAGGTCAACAATGAAGGTGGTATTTCTCAAATTCTCAATTATCATCCCATTGACTTGAAATTTGAAGAGGATTTATATTTCAGGTCACTGAATTCAATGACCAATTATATTTGAGGTCAACAAAGGCGAATAAGTCAACAAAGGTCAAATGTCAACAACTGAGGTGAGATTTCTAAAATACTCAATTTTCATCCAATTTCCTTGAAATTTCAAGATAATTTGCATATCAGGTCACTGAATTCAACCACCAGTTATTTTTGTGGTCAATATAGGCCAAAACGTCAACATAGGCCTAAGGTTCAACGAGGCCAAATTTTCACGCAGTAATACAGGTGAAACTGCAGGTTTGATGTCGGTAATACAGGTGAAACTGCAGGTTTGATGTCGGAAATACAGGTGAAACTGCAGGTTTGATGTCGGAAATACAGGTGAAATTGCAGGTTTGATGTCGATAATACAGGTGAAACTGCAGGTTTGGTGACGGTAATTCAGGTGAAACTGCAGGTTTGATGTCGGTAATACAGGTGAAACTGCAGGTTTGATGTTGGTAATAGAGGTAAACTGCAAGTTTGGTGATGGTAATACAGGTGAAACTGTTAGGCCTAAGCTCTATCCTTGATGGGCCTAATGGCACCCTCCTGCATTGACATGCAAGGGAACTCGTATGTGTTTATATTTAACTAGTGGGCCCATTGGTCTGATGGACCAATTTTTCATCGGTCTTTATGGACTTGTAGCACACCCGCCTGCTCTACTGCTTGAGCATTCGCTCGCCTTTCACCAAGCCCAGATGAGCTTGGGCCAGGGCGGGGATTATACATTTGTTGTTTTTATTGCCAAATGATACTACCATGATGATTGTTGTCGTTAATACTTTTAGTAATTAATATATGCTTTGTTACAATGTTGTCATTGTTATTGTTATTTGCTCGCATGCACAAAGCGAAAAGCTGGGTTAAGCAATCTGTCGCATACATATGTACGTATGTGTACGTGTCTGCATTTTGTTTAGAGTGTACATCAAAAACCATTCACTGGAGGAAATTAAAACTTCATCAGGATGGGGTGTGGCCATCACTCCTGTGTTCATTTACGTCATGACGTCATTATGTACCATCATTGTGATTGTCAATTGTTCCCACAGATGGAATCCTATTAGATCCGGCCCCTGGGGTAGTTACCCCACCTGATTCTCCATCGGCGCCCCTGCTCGCATCAAGTTCTTCTCAAGACTGCAGGGGTAAGTATTCTATGAACACCATCGCATTTATTTTGAAATTAGAATGGTATGCCACGGATGGACCTATAAAGCTGCTCTATACACCCTAACATGGTATACGTTTAAAACATGGGAAATCTTCCGGACTCTGTGTAGTTAATTAGCCTAATCAACTCAGGAGATCATGACGATCATTTTGGTGTGCACAATCCACATCAAAAACCTCCAGTCGAACTCCACAAAAAAAACACACACACACACACTTCATCCATTTATAGGAGATGAATGAGAATCAACACAAGGATCAGCTAGCTGCCTGGAATTATTTAACAGTGCTCCTCCATGCTACCTTAGATCTCAATCAGATACGGTATTATCAATTTTGACTCATGAGCACAATAAAATCAGTGGCATTCACCATTTGGTCAGTATTTGTCTCACTTACGGCTTCAACCAATGTTATCGCCTCTTTCTATGTACCTGAATCAAATCTTGCATGACAAACCCTTTTGGTCCAACATCTGTGTTTGGAACCTCGGTGACTGTGCAGAGGGTTTGAAATGTTCCCATCCTTTGGCATCTGAGGTCATCTGTACGTGTTTACAATTGGAATCCAGAAGGTTCACCGCAAGCGATTGATTCCCCACTGCTTCTCAGGTTCCCCAGAGTTTTTGATGTAAAGTAAAAAAAAGATTGGCCATCCTCAAAGTTTAGTTCATATATTGGTGGTGGTAGTGGTTCCACATTCTTGTGAAGGCTGTTGGGGAGGCCAGATCTTTTTTGAGTGGTGTTTCTTCGGGCAAATCCGGTGTTGTTATCTCTTTTTGAGGCCAGATCTTTTGAGCAGCGATTGGAATTGAACCCACACTTGTGAGGGCAATGCATTAATGCTTTACCCACTCAACAACCAGGCTGCTCATTTCATATATTAAGTCTTTAGGTTGAACATGAAGAAGACAGAGACACTAACCAAATAAAAAAAAAATAATAATAGCACGACAAAATAACTATGACGTCCAAAATGAAGAACGGAGAAATCTTAAATGCAAGCTTTCCGAACATTGACTGCACAATAAGATACCTCACTAATTACCCCCACCCTCAACCCCAAAACCCCAACTCCTACACTCACAGGTACACAAGTTAAATTGAGTTGAAAGTAGAGAAATATCATGATGGGTGGTGTGAATGAACAATCAAACAAACAGATCAGTGCAAGAAGAGCTGAAGGATATACTGGATTTATTAAATGTTTCAACACCAACTACAAACGCATCACAAAGCCATTTGTGAGATCTTCACAAACCTAACATATTGTTCGCAACCCAACACCACCAGTTTCACCAACTTGACAACAAGACTGTGAACAAAATCCTTTTTTTTCTTCCTCATTGCGCTCAGGATTCCAAGGCTCAGTGGATATAGTACTATACACGGGATTTGAACATCATGAACCATTGGTTCAGATGAGAATATTAGATGGGCCAACCCGAAACTTCATATCATCTTAAAATGGAATAAGCTAATATTTGTCATCTGAAAATTTACTATCAGATGAGGCTATTACGAGGATAATATATCATTCATCATCTAAGAGTAACATTTATCATCAAAAAGTTATCAACGGATGAGAACTCTAGACCTATATTGGTTTAATATGTCATACTTATCAACATAATATTTTATCATACATTGAGAAAGCTAAGCAAGTCAATAGGAAATATAATATTTACAGAAAAACAAAAATGTAATATTAATCAGTTGCGCTGATTTGTTTTGCAACGGACTCGCCTCCCGAAAGTGCAACGCGAGACCTCCGGTGATGAACTCCCAGGACACTGAGTGGAGGTGTTCTACGCACGTATGGCTAATCTGCAGATGGTTTGGTTATATGTTTTAACCTATTTCACTGCATGGCTGTTTCAGCACGCAAGCACGGTTTTACGGGGTATTTGATCTTCTTCTTCTTCTTCTTGTATATGGCAGCTTGGCTGCCGGGTAGCTATCATTTTGTTGGGGCGTGACTACGCCCATATTAGCAGCACACTTGTACTCATTTCGCTGACTTTGGAAGGATGACAGGCTGAGTCAATCCCACCTGGTGTTAATTCAGTGGCCAACGAGGTTCGAACTCAGGACCCTAAGATCGGAGGATTTGATTCTTCCAGAGGACAAGATTGCAGCTCAAAATGCAGTGAATGGTTTTAAAAGTGTCAAGTTTAACAAGCAATGTGGATGAGGGCATGGTAAGCAAAAATCGTCATCCAAACAAACAAAAAATAAAAATAAAGGGATAAACCGAAAGGCACGCTGAACAGGACGGTAACAATTTCCTGGCTATTCTTAGAACTAACCTCATCACAGCAGACTCAGTCGAGAACACAGGACACATGGAAGAATGGACAAAAGTGTAAGAGTGTGTGTGGGTCTTTCCTGTGAAAAGCAGGAGGTGTAGTGCAGACATAGCTTACAACCCCTCTTCTGGTCCAGTCTCATCCTTGGGTCTCTACCGCTCTAGCTAGGCTCTCAGGTGGCTCCTGTGCTAGGTTATATAGCTCTGTGGCTGGCAGGACATTCCATTCCAGATGGGCTGTACGTCTCTGGCATGTGTCTAATTTGTGCTGTGTGTGGCTCTTTTGATGGTTAGGCATCCCGGGGTGTCTGTCTTGTCCCGACGGATGATGTGCAGCTCATTTCTGTGCGTGCCCGGCTGTGTTTGAGGCGCAACTCTCTGCTGTCTGGAGTTGACTGTCCTGTTGTGTGTGTGTGTGTGGGTGCATGTGGTTCCCGGCGCTCTCTTTATGTGTACGACTGTTGCTGTCTTCAGTCAGCAGTGCCTCTGCCCCTCCCTCCCCCTCCCCCTCCCCTTCCCCCGCCATTGTGCTGATGTCACACACATGCTCTCTCAGCCGTGTGGTAGCACACGTGACAACCATTTGTAAAACCGATGTGAGAGGCTTGAACTCGCAGAGGTGGACACTGCCGTGTTCATGTGGTTTGTGTGTGGGAGGTGAGAAATGGTAATGGGGATGATTTAAGAAAAAAAACACAGATGGAAGATGGGGTTGAAGAGAAAGACACAAGGGTGAGGATCACAGAGAAGCTAATTCGACATCTGATTTTGCTTGATGCTAGTTGGGGTATACAAACACTGATTACACTCTAACAGATGCTTTTGATGCAAAATAAGAAATTTGCGCTTCACGAACAGAATCATCATCAACAAAACTGCAAGGAATTATTCACACCACCAAACCAATAACCAAACAAGTAACCAAAGCAATAACCAATCCCCAGTGCGGCTTTAACGGAGTCCGTGAAGTCCCCCTTGAACACGTGCAGGACCTTCGAGTTCCCGAAACACGTCAACTCTCCCGCCTCACAATCCAAGAAGAACCCCAGCCTGTCGAGATTTACTGGCACGGTCAGTGAGGTCCATTTATCATTGTGGCACGCTGAGTATTTGTTATTATATTTCCATACACACCATGACTTGGAATTCCTTCCCAACACGCACTCATTCCCTTCCCCTTTCCGCTTCATCGAGTTTAACGCGACTCCGATCACGCACCAATGGCTCAAACTCACATGGACCTCCCAGTAGTAACGGCCTGAGGAGAAACTATCAGAGGAAAGAACTTGAGGATAAAAATCAAAACGATCAGGGTGTTCCGTGTACGCGTGTTGGGTCCCAGTTCGAGTCACCATCCTGAGGTCCTCGGAGATTACAGTCGATTTTTGGGCAGACCGTAGGTCCAATCTCGGACTCCAGGAATCTAAGGACACAGCAAGGCAGCATCATGGCCTTTTTTGAACAAACAAAGGAATCAAGCAAGGAGTGAGCGGAACAAAGGTTAAAGTTATTGGAACTCTTTCATGACTACTGAAAAAACTATGGCACTCGGTAAAGCACATATCTCCACCACGTAATGCCTGATCCACGAGAACATATCAGGCCCAATACATTTTTGAAATATCATGCTATATAATACTATATCGTTTTTGGCCCGATCTCTCAATGGTAAAGAATCGCTTTGAAAATTAAATAATTCTCGTATGTAGATACGGACTCGGACCTTCACCAAAATCGAATTAATTCGTCCTTGCAACACACCCAACCTGTCCAAGTTTCGTCGGAATCCGTCCACAACTTTTTGAGACATCGTGCTGGATATCATGTTTAGCCCCGTCTCTCAATGGTGAAGAATGACTTTAAAAATTCTAGTCGTCGGATCCGGATCTTCACCAAAATCTAATCAGTTCGTCCTTGTCACACACCAAACCTGTCCACCAAGTTTCGTCGGAATCCGTCCACAACTTTTTGAGATATCCTGTACACAAACAAACAAACAGAGGGACAAACAAACAAACAAACAGACAGAAAGGGGTGAAAACATAACCTCCTTCACCTTCGGTGGTGGAGGTAATAAAAGCATTTTTCAAGCAGTGCAGCCAATCTTAGCCATTTACTTCAATTAATATTTTAAAAACTTATTTTGTTCAACTTTATTGAAAAAAATACAACAAAGGATATATGAATAATTTGATTTCAAAACACAACTCGATATGGACTGCAATCACCCACAACATACCCTTGGCCCATGATCCAACAATGGCCATATTTTTTTCAATAAAGTTGAACAAATAAAATAAATATATTAAAATATATTTATTTATTATTAAAATAAAATATTAAAATATTTATTTTATTTGTTCAACTTTATTGAAAAAAATATGGTCATTGTTGGATCATGGGCCAAGGGTATGTTGTGGGTGATTGCAGTCCATATCGAGTTGTGTTTTGAAATCAAATTATTCATATATCCTTTATTGTTATATTATAGGTATACAAAAGTAGGTATACAGTAATGAAAAACAAAACGTGCGCACAAAACGTATTTTATTGATTATACAAGCATATCAATAATAACATACCAATAATAAACATATCAATAATAAACATATTGATCCCTCAAATGTTCAATAATAATATTATAACAATAAAGGATATATGAATAATTTGATTTCAAAACACAACTCGATATGGACTGCGATCACCCACAACATACCCTTGGCCCATGATCCAACGATGGCCATATTTTTTTCGGACCACAATATAACCTTGACCTTCAACATTTAGGGATAGAGTGTAAATTTAAAAATGTGTCCTCATCTCCAATCTATCCATAGAACTCAACATCATGAAAATTTGCAGAAAATAATTCAAGTTGTGATCAAAAGGGTGTTTTTTTGTTCAATCGGTCACAATCCAAAAAAGTAGGTCAAGGACACAAAACAAATATCAGATGCAGGTCCACTCTATTATGATGCAAGAACATCTTGGAAGGCCAAGCGGTCTTTGAGATTCCGCATTGGCAAAATTGAGCAATTACAAAAAAACAAAAAAAAACAACTTTTTTTTCAGACCGCTATTTGACCTTGACCTTTAACCCAGAGGGGTATAATATAAATTGAGCGTAAATGCGCCTTGCTGTAGGCTATCATCTAAAGAGAGCAATTTAATTCTGATCAAACACACCTCAGTCGAGTTTTGGTGAAAAATGTTTAAATGGCTATAATTCGGTCATGACCTTAAATTAGGTCAAGATCAAAAAGTATGTCAACCCCACATACTTTTTATTCCTATTATTGATGCAAAATTGGGAAGGTGGGCGGTGGTGTGGTGATGCGGTGCGATGGGACGCGCGTGGCTCTGAGGCATCCAGCATCAGTAGGCAAGTCCTCTCCTGCATCCCAGATATGCCAACGGAATTCTGCTCTGCTTCTGCTGTGCACCTCCGACAAGCAGCTCCACATGAATCAAGCCGTGTTCTGAGCTTTCTTCTTGCTCTCCTCCGCACTCCGAACTCTGAACTCCTTCCTTCTCTCCTCTGCGCTCTGGTCTCCTTTCTACTCCTTTCAGGACAAGCTTTGAGGTGACTGTGTCCCATACACTCTGGGCTTCTTCCTCCTCACAGGACATGGCTTTCTTCGTCCCTCTCGTGTGAACCTCTCTCTCATTGTTGTGCATCGGTGTGCAATTGTGGAAAATCCTGCTGTCTCTGACGGAGCCTTCAACGCAACCCTCACCTCATCCCTCACGCGCAAAATACACAGAGCATCTTCAGCCCTTCCTTGTGTGTGCAAATGTCCTTTGTACTGCACGTACTGCTCGCATGCGAGAATCACCGTACTTTATTACCTCCGCCACCAAAGGTGAAGGAGGTTATGTTTTCACCGCTCCGTCTATCTGTTTGTCTGTTTGTGTACAGGATATCTCAAGAAGTTGTCGATGCATCCAGATGACATTTTGTGGACAGGTTCAGTTGGTGACAAGTACGAACTGATTTGATTTTGGTGAAGATCCAGATCCGACTTCAAGAATTTTTTTTCAGTGATTCTTCACTATTGAGAGATGGGGCCAAAAACGATATATATATATAGCACGGTATTTCAAAAATTGTGGATGGATTCGGATGAAACTTGGTGGCCAAGTTGGGTGTGTGACCGCGACGAATTGATTCGATTTTGGTGAAGATCCGAGAGTTATTTAATTTTTAAGTGATTCTTCATCATTGAGAGATCGGGCCAAAAACGATATATAGCATGATATCTCAAAAATGTATTGGGCCCGATATGTTCTCATGGATAAGGCGTTACGTGACGGAGGTATATACGTTCTACCGAGTGCCCTTCTAGTTGCATATGGGAAAAGTATTGTACTGCACTTTATTACATATGCAACATGCGTTGTGCTTTGTGCCACGAACATGTGAAATGCAAGTAGGTAGAATAAGGAAGCACAGGGAAAGGAGAATGTGGGAAGTAATTTGGTGAGGGTCCAGAGGATTAATTGTTTAAGGTGAGCGATGGGTTGTTGGTGGTAAATAACAAGAGAATGAGTGGATTTGAGTGGTGAGGAAGAAAGACACACCAAAGGACGAGAATAAACCAGGGACGAAATTGAATTGAGGTTTGGTGAAGGGGATTATTAGTGGATTGAGAAAGGCAGAGGGGGGATTGTTGGAACAGACTGATGGTGGATTGAAAGTAGCGTGGGCAGGGAGAGGGGATCAACCGATAGGGTATTGAACATCAGATTGAAAGTAGCGGGGGAAGGGGGGAGAGGTAAACCACACTGGGGATACACAAACCAACCTCAACGCCTGCACCCCCAAACCCAAAGACAAGACAAGGAGCAAAAGTCTACCTATACATAAACTAATGAAAAAAACTCGGTTTTGCATCTCCTCCATGTCCGTGTACGCTCTCCCTCAGAGATCGGAGAAACCTCACTCAAATTTTAGTGAAAAATGGCTATAATTGGGTCATGTCCTTAAAACATCAACCCTGCATACTTTGTTTTACCATTATCGAGGGAAAATTTCATTCCAAAAGTTCTCGGACATTGGCAGAAGAAAAAGGAGAAAAACCTAAATGGTGGTTCTCTTTGGGGTGTAAGACCTTAACCTTTAACCCAAGGGGTATGATGTAAATTCATCATAAATGTGCCTTGCTCTGGGCTATCTAAAGAGGGTAATTTCGTTCTGATTGGAGAAATCTTTGTCAAGTTATGGTGAAAAATGTTAAAATATCTGCATTTCAGTCAAGACCTTAAAAATGAGGTATATACATACATATATATATATATATATATATATATATATATATATTGAGTGTCAGCATGCTGGTATCCTGTGTCAGAGTGGCGACCCATCCAAGATTGTGCCCAATAGCCAAGGACATCAGATTGAAAGTAGTGGGGGGGGGGGGTAAACCACACCGGGGATACACAAACCAACCTCAACGCCTGCATCCCCAAACCCTAAGGCAAGACAAGGAGCAATAGTCTACCTACACATAGACTAATGAAAAAGCACCAACTTTGGCAGCACCAATGCTCTGCACAGAGTATGGTCCCAATCTCCTCCTCATATACACATACATAATAATATCCATACATACTATATAAATATATCCATACATATATATATATATATATATATATATATATGTATATATATATGTATATGTACATACATATACACAAACATATATATATATATATATATATATATATATATATATATATACACAAACATATATATATATATATATATATATATATATATATATATATATATATATATATATATATATATACACAGCATCTCACAAAAGTGATTACACCCCTCACAAATATGTAAATAATTCAGTGTAACTTTTTAAGCAGCTGTGCTTGAAGCAAAACCTTAGAGTTGATGACAGAGTTGACATTCTGCAATATGTATTCAGGCACATAACTGCCATTCCATAAAAACAATGTGGCATATTACGAATATTTCTAAAAGAGGAGGCAACAAAAGTGAGTACACTACTGCTATTGTCTGCACAAGAAGTAAGTCAAGCATGGTAAAACAACTTCCATTCTCATCATTTTCTGCATATTTAAGTCAAAGAGTGTTAAAGGTACAAATATGCACCAAACAATACACACAATGTCCATAGAGCTGCAACCTCCCTGGTATGTTAAAAGTGAAGTAGTGTACTCAATGCAGTAATTGTCTATCTGCTTGCTGAAGAAATAATTGCATCGGAAATATTGTACCAATCGCCATTGAGAAAGCAGCATGGCTCCTCATGGTAAAGAGCTCTCGAAAGATGTCGAAGATCGAATTGTTGCCCGACATAAAGATAGCCAAGGATACAAGAAGATCAGTGCTTCTTTAAAAGTAAGCCCCAACACCACGACCAAGGTCATCCAGAGGTTATCCAAGAAGCGTACAACAATGAGTTGCGCTCGCCAGGGCAGACCAGCAAAGATGACTGCACGTTCTGTTCGCCAAGTTCAGAATCTAGTCCTCCAAGACAGACGACAAAGTGCCGCCAAGATTGCTGAAGAGATTTCTCCAGCTTCTGGCCAGTCTGTTAGTGCACAAATCATACGTCGCACACTCGATCGTATCGGGTGGCATGGGCGTCGTCCAAGTAGTAAGCCTCTCCTGAAGCAGAGCCACAAGAAAGCTCGCAAACAGTTTGCTGAAGAACATCAATCCAAGCCCCTGGACAACTGGCAACATGTCCTATGGTCTGATGAAACGAAGATCAATTTGTTTGGATCTGATGGAGTGCAGCGTGTCTGGCAGCGACCTGAGGAACAGTACCAAGACAAGTGCGTTATCCCTACTGTCAAGCATGGTGGTGGTGGTGTCATGGTTTGGGGATGCATGAGTGCTGCCGGTACTGGAGAGTTCAAGTTCATCGAGGGAAACATGGATTCTACAATGTACTGTGACATCCTGAAGGAGAAGATGTTACCCTCCCTGCGAAAACTTGGAAGAGGAGCTGTATTTCAGCACGAAAACGATTGGAAGCATCGTTCCAAGCAGACAACTGCCTTTCTGAAGAAGTCGAAGGTCAATGTGTTGGAGTGGCCAAGCATGTCACCTGATCTAAACCCAATAGAACACCTGTGGGGCATCCTGAAATGTTAGGTTGAGGGAAGAAAGGTGTCCAACATCACGCAACTTCGAGAAGTCATTGCAGAGGAGTGGAACAGGATCCCAACAAAGGCATGTGGAACACTGGTCAACTCCATACTGAGTGGAATAGCTGCTGTGCTCAAAAACAATGGTGGACATCCAAAATAATGAAAACAATAACGCTTCAATTTGAGAAAGTGCATAGGGTGTACTCACTTTTGTTGCCCCCCCCCCCCGGCCCCTTTTCACAGATATGCCCAGTATGCCACATTGTTTCCACAGAATAAATGTTTTGGGCCTGTACATGTATGTCAGAATGTCTACTCTATCATTTCTTTGATTGTTGTGTTTATAATACATCAAAGTATAAAGTTACAACAAATTATGTACATTTTTGTAAAGGGTGTACTCACTTTTGTGAGATACTGTATATATATACATATACACATATTTTGTCACCTCAGAGGTCCAGCGAAAGCAGACCCTTTAAGCCGGAGGATGTTTAACTTCTACGAATGACCAAATGATCTCCAAATTTATGCTGCATTCATTTATCATGCTATTGCCCCGAAGCATAAAGAAAGAAAAGACACTATAAATAAACAGAACAGATCTGGTGGTCGACATACACAAATAAGGCAGAAGGGAGCACGCAAACTTGTATACGAGAGAACTAAACCCTGCTAATGACACCGACATACTGGACTCAAACAAGAAACAAAGGGGCAGGCAAGGACCTGAGCAGGCACAATCTTGTGTTGGGCCCAGGGTGACCCATGCAGGCTGGTGTTGAACAGTGCTGGTGCAGCACGATATGAAAACAATGGTGAAGAGATGGCGTCCGCAGTCTCTCAAACTGTCCATATCTCATGAGCAATGAAGGGGAGACAGAGAGACAGAGACAAATGAATATGTCTTGAACTAGAAGCTCACTCCGACACAACTGGTTAGAAGCTCCCTCTCACCCAACTCCTCGCACATGCACGTACGTACTGTACGTGGCTTTTCTCACCCCATAGGCCAGCCTCATACATGGTGGGTCCATCTCATTGACCGCCCGCTGGCAGTGGGTGGTGTCGACTTTCAGGTCAACCCATTCTCTCCAAGGCTCTGCAGCTCACTGGATCCTGCTGTCTTTGGCCAAACGGGCCATGATGTTTCCATTCCAATTCAAACTGAGTCATGTGGGACCTCACCTCCAAGAAGACGTCTTTCATGAAGACAATTATATGTCGGCTTCGGATGAGTTAATTCTTGATTTACCTGAGTTACCGAGCCGCTTGCAGAATGCAACCAACAATCCACTTGATGAAATATATAAAAGCTTATATTTATTGTGTCTGCACATAGGATTTATTGTGAATGCACATAGTTGTTGCAGTCTGCAAGCTGCCCCACTCATTTAAATATATCCCTCACAAACCCGGTAGCTCTACAAGGCAACAGAAATAGGAAAGGAAAAAGGTGGAGAGAAGCAGAAATATTTCACAAGGAAATTAAAAGAGGGGAAGGGAGGTAAAGATTATAAGCAAAAAATAAAGGTGATGAAGGAAAACGAATGAAAAGGGAGTATTAGAGACAGAAAAGGTGTCACGTATCATCTGGACCAGATCCCTTGCTATGTAACCCAACCACATTCTTCACCCACCATCCCCTTGACTTACAAAGACTCTTCAAGGTGCTCGGCTCCAAGGTTGTCTGCTGATTTGCCTCTACTTCTTTGGGCATCGGCAAAGCTGCACAAAAACAAATGATGAGCGTGATTTCATTAATTTTCTATTTTAGAAAAGACAAAAATACTTCAACGTTTGTCTGTCACATGCAGTCTGTGAGATTATGTGCATCAAGGAGTTGTGAAGCCAGCCGCCCAACAACATGGGGCAAGGCCTTTCGGTGCACATTCGAGGCTTTTTTATCAGGACCCATTGAGGGAAACACCAATCGAGCTAAGAACCAGCTCACCATTCAGTTCCCCAAGTACACTGTTCTTACACACACATCCTTTATAAAGACTTTTCAAGAAGCTGCTCAGCTCATTTCCTTAAAAATTTGTAAAGGCCCTGTCACACCTTGATGATTTAGCCAGCATATGGCAACGTATCAAAATGTATCTAAAACGCTGGCGTACGCTGAACTATTGTTTTTTTTTTCAGTTTTGGGCGTATAATAACATGTTGGACGTATGCATAACGTATTAGTAACGTACACGGAACGTTTCGATAACTTATAGATAACTTATACCAACGAATGCTTAGCGTGTTGTCGGCATTCACAACCTTTGCCCAACGATAGTCTAACTTATGCATAGCGCGCGGCAGCGTATTGCTTACAATCACGTGGCGTAGCCTATTAAAAGGCTGCCGCTCGACGATTCAAATCATAACTGCACAAGAAATCGAAGTGTCAACATCACCATCATGCCGAAGAAAACTTCGAAGAATGCTGCAAAGAAGTCTCCTGGCTGTGGCCGTGGACGCAGACGCAAGGAGGATCCATCATCACCCACACCCTCCCCATCACGCTCACCTACTACTAATGACATGGACCTACTACTACTACTGACACGCTCACCTACTACTACTACTGATACTACTGACAATGACATCTACTCAACATGGAGTCTGGAACACTGACGGGTTCCTCCTGTGAACCCCATTTTTATATACCAATTCCCCGAAACACTGCCAATACGCCATTTATGGTAGCTGTAAGTTAGAAACACGTTCAGTAAGTTCTGTGGTCGTCCGGAAGATGTCAAATTCATCTACATACGTCAATATGCGTTGGAGATACGTTACACATAGGTTCAAAGCATGTTACTCATAGGTGAGAAATAAGTTTCGGGTACGCTAGACATTACCTCGACGTATTTCGACTTATAAGTAACTTACAAGTAACGTGTGTAGACGCGTGTCAACGATCGCATAACGTGCATACAACTTATGGCCAGCGTATGCGGAACGTGTGAGTCATACGCCGAGCACGTCGAGAAATTTTGAGCATGCCCAAAATTTGTCGACGAGCTCGGCGTACTACGACGTATGCCAGCGTGCTTCAGCGTGCTCTTAACGTATACAAAACTTACCCATAACGTATTCGACATGTGCCAATGTATTCGGCAAATTTTTCATACGTCGGCATACGCTGGCTAAAACGTCAAGGTGTGACAGGGCCTTCACCAAGTGTCTTTCCTACCGGATGTGTTTTTGATTATTAAAAAAAAGGAGGCTTTTAAAAGGATTAAGGAGTATTGAAAAATTGGAATGCCATGATTGAACATCTTACCTCGATCATTTCATTCCAGACTGAATGCAAATTGATGTTTACACCTCTCTCAAATGAAGCACTATCCTTATTTTTGGTATAATTAACATCCTGAAATGTCTTTCATGCAATAAAAAGGTCAAACTAAGAGAGGAAACCCATGAAGTCCCACAGTGAAAAACTAGAACGGCACTCGGTCGAGTGCATACCTCCGCAAAGTTGAATAGTTTACATTTTGAATCCCACTGATAGGCCGGATCGGAATCTGGACCTGAACCAAAATCTAATCAGCTTGTTCTTGTCACCAAACCAACTCATCCACCTAGTTTTGTCATCCATCCGTAACGGTTTGAAATATTATGCCGCACTGTATGTCGTTTTTGGCCCCATCTCTCAATGGTGAAGAATCGCTTTAAAAAAATAATAAAAATTCTCGTATCCGAATCTACATTTGGATCTTCACCTAAATCGAATCAATTGGTCCTTGTCCGCCAAATTTAGTCTGAATCTCTCCATAACTTTTTGAAATCTCATGCCATGCATCATTTTTTGGCTCAATCACTCAACGATGAAGAATGACTAAAACAATTATAGTATCTGGATCTGGATCCAGATCTTCACCAAAATCGAATCAATTGGTCCTTGTCATACACCCAAACTGGTCACCAAATTTCATCCAAATCCGTCCATAACCTTTTGAGATATCCTGAATTTGAGATATTTTGGTGGTGGAGGTGATGAGGTACTTCTCAAGTCGGGCTGACTACACACACACACACACACACACACACACGCACACGCGCACACACACAGCTAAGCAAAAATAATAATCATGAACTTTTAAAAAGTTAAACTAAAGATGGAGTGGATCACTTCCCTTCCACTCCCATTGAACTTTCAGTGCCATCCTCATCAGACTCGGTGGCTTAATGGTTCGAGCATTCGCTCTGAATCTGAGAGTTTAGAGGTTCGAACTAAACCCCAACCAAGTCATCTCAAAGACTTTCAAAATGGTATGTGCTGCTTCCCTGCTTTATGCTCAGCATTAAAAAGGATAGAGCACAGATAAACAACCATAAGTTGGCAACCATTGCCCAGGCTTGAGGGTCCTAATAGCCTCCTGCTGCATTTAAATTCCTTGCAAGAGAACTAATATTATTATTTAACACACTGTTTGCAACTGTGATGCTTCTCCAATCCCCATGGCACTGTTGTGGTTATGGCTTCTTGGGGGTAAAATAATCAATCTTAAGAATAACGATAGTTATTTAATAAGATGGGGGGGGGGGACATGCTTGCAGACTGCAACTGGTGACTGGTTAATTAAGGGATTGGGCTCCAGTAAAGATCGCAGCATGTAACTTGGTTCCGCTCGGCCAATCAATTAATATCTGTTATGTGACTGCCAGCATGATACCCTATTCGTGAACATAACCTCACTGGTAATTGTAACACGGCTTTAGACTTGGGAGCCGGCTCGAGGTTAGCGGTAAGAAAGAAAGGCGATTGTGGGCTTTAACGACTTTCCGTCTCTCTGGAGTTATCCACGAGTGACGACCATAACAGTACCTTCACTATATATCTCCCTCTCTCTCTCTCTCCCATGTGATTCCTCTCAATACAAACATTCCATATTTGTGCTACTCACTCTCATTCTCCTTCAGAATGTTATTGATGACCTGGATTAGAGAGTCCAGTTTCTGCTCCTCCTCGGAGAAGTCGAGGACGATGGTGGATGGCACATCCACAGATGGTAAATATGACAAAGACTGCAACCTAGACATGGAGAAGAAAAATATAGAGGAAACCATTTAATTAATCGAATACCACTGATGGTTCCCAGTATAGCCTGCTCATACTATTAGCCAATTGGTAACACTTCAAATGCTACCTCATAATGAAAGCAAACTTTTATTCCTTTTAAAAAAAGTGGGACACCAAGACTGAAAACACTTAACGCCTCCCTCCGGGAACCAAAATAATTAAAATAATAATAATAATAATGGAGATTTTAAAATTGAAAATGGAGAAGTGGAAATTGAGGCCTAAGGTGTTGGCTTAATGACTAGAGTGGTGGGCTTGGGATCCAAGGGTCCTGAGTTCAAATCCCATTTGGCTGTAGAATTCATATTAGGTGGGGTTGACTCAGCCTGTCATCCTTCCGAGGTCGGCAAAATGAGTGCCAGCTTGCTGGTATCCTGTGTCGGAGTGGCGACCCGTCCAGGATTGTGCCCAATCGCCAAGGAGACTGCTTGGGCAGCACCAACACTCTGCACAGAGTATGGTCCCAATAGATAGATGTTGGCTTAGCGGTTAAGGTGCTGGCTTGGGATCCTAGGGTCCTGAGTTGAAGCCCCATTTTCCGCTGAACTAACACCAGGGGGTTGACTCAGCCTGTCATCCTTCCGAGGTCGATGAAATGAGTACCAGTGTAGCAGCCAAAAAGGCTGCACTCGAAGGGAAGGGGTATCAACGGATTGATGAAATCTGGCATTGGTGTAGTGCAGGCATGATGGGCCGAATGGCCTACTCCTGTACCTCAATTCCTTGTAAATCCTCCTTGTAAAACGATTTAATTAATTGAATAAAATATTGAAAATTGAATTATATTTAAATAATTGAAAATTGGAAGAAAAAAAACCATAATATTGGAAAGGATTAAATAATTGAAATTTAAATAATTAAAAATTGTGGGGGGAAAAAAATTTGACAATCGAAAAATTAAATAATTAAGTAATAATGAAAAAAATAATGGGAAATTATTCTTCAAAAAGTGGGAAATCATGGACACTAAGCCTGAACACTTAATGCCTCCCTCTGGGAATTACAACAAGGAAAGTGGAGGTGAGGAGGTCATTGAGAGTAGGTGGTCCATTAAAGAATCATTTGACATGGAAAAATCTGAAAACATTTGAAACGGATGTACTCGTAATGAAAAAGAATATAAATCACAACACGGTTGTTTAAGAAGCGGACAGGAAAGAGCCTGCAGTAGAAATGGACAAAATAGCTGGACTTGAATAACAGGTCTTCATCTTTTTTTAAAAACCCAACTTCAACTTCTTACGCACACTGTAGGAAATCGAATGATGCAGGTGGAAGGTATTGGGTGAAATGTCACATGCTCATGACACAAATAAAATCAAAATATTTAAATATCCCAAGTTGAAAATATTAATATCATCATGTGATTGATCATCGTCTAGAACCTAGACTCCGAGAGAATGCATATTATACCAGACTGTAATTACAAATTCCTCCTGCTGCTTGCATTATCTCAGAGGCATGGCTGTGTTGTTGCAGTTCCTCTGCAAATGAGGGCAGGAATTTTGAAATTGCCCACGGTGCCGGCATGCAATGGTCTCATCTTAACAAAAATACATCGTGAGGTTTTTTTTTTTAATTTCATTTAAATTATTTTCTTGTACACATTGTCAAGGCTCGTATGAGAGCTAACACACAATGCACAACAATGGGGGGCAGGAGACAAGAGGGTGGGACAGGGAAGGACAAAACAGTGGGGAACAGAGACATTCAGAGATCTGTGGAAGAGAGTTGGGGCAGGGTACATGGGGTAAACAACATGGACACCACAGGGACTTTCAGGACCTTGCACAACAGTGAACTTTCAGGAAGGAAAGCAGGGAATTTGAAGGAGGTAGGTTTTGGGGTGGATTAATGGGGGGGGAGGGAAGATCGAGGTTTTGGATGGGGGAAGATGAGAGGTGGTGGTGAACAGCTGTTTTGAAGACCTGGAGGGAAGAATGGGGTTGAAGAGAGTGAGGGAGTTTATTCCAAAGGCGGGAAGAAAGAGGAATGAAAGAGGGAAGGTGAGTAGTGATTCGTGATTTTGGTAGTTTTACCAGAAGGGGGTTGTTGGCGGACGTGGAGCGCCCTGTGAAACTATGGTAGGGACATATCGCAGATAGAGCGGGGGACGGTAGCGACGGTAGCGACGCAAACCAGAAGTTTCTACGATGATTCTGTACCAAACCATCAAAAATCAAATGTTTTGGATGTTTGACCTCACTGTGACTTTGACCTTTGACCAATTTTGACTAAAATCAAAACAATGCTAGCCACCACCCTCCTGAATTACTTGGTGTAATTTGACATTGGTAGCTTCTTCCGTTCTCGAGTTATTATTTTTTGGATGTTTGACCTCACTGTGACCTTGACCTTTGACCGATTTTGACCAAAATCAATCAGCACGAGCCATCACCCTCCTGAATCACGTGGTGTAAGTTCACATTGGTAGCTTCTTCCGTTCTCGAGTGATCTGTACCAAACCATCAAAAATCGAATATTTTGGCCTCACTGTGACCTTGACCTTAGACCGATTTTGACCAAAATCTAATCAGCACCAGCCATCACCCTCCTGAATCACGTGGTGTAATTTGACATTGGTAGCTTCTTCCATTCTCGAGTTATCGTGCCTACAAACAAATAAACAAGCAGTCATAGACTGGTACTTACGAAATCGTCAACTTGACCTCTGACCTTGTCTAATAAAAGCTGTCTCGAGAGAAGGTAGCGACGCAAACCAGAAGTTTCTATGATGATTCTGTACCAAACCATCAAAAATCGAATGTTTTGGATGTTTGACCTCACTGTGACCTTGACCTTTGACCGATTTTGACCAAAGTCTAATGAGCGCTAGCCACCATGCTCCTGAATCACGTGGTGTAATTTGACATTGGAAGCTTCTTCCGTTCTCGAGTTATTTTTTGGATGTTTGACCTCACTGTGACCTTAACCTTTGACCGATTTTGACCAAAATCTAATCAGCCCTAGCCATTACCCTCCTGAATCACGTGGTGTAATTTGACATTGGTAGCTTCTTCCGTTCTCGAGTTATCTGTACCAAACCATCAAAAATCGAATATTTGACCTCACTGTGACCTTGACCTTTGACCGATTTTGACCAAAATCTAATCAGCACTAGCCATCACCCTCCTGAATCACGTGGTGTAATTTGACATTGGTAGCTTCTTCCATTCTCGAGTTATCGTGCCTACAAACAAACAAACAAACACACACAAACAAACACAAACGGAAGTCATCAATATACTTCCGAAATCTTTAGATTTCGTAAGTAACAAACAAACAGAAACGGAAGTCATCAATATACTTACGAAATCTTTAGATTTCGTATGTAACAAACAGAAAGGGGTGAAAACAATAACCTCCGATCTTCGATGGCGGAGGTTAAAAAGGATTGCGTAACATTCGGAAAAGGAAAGATTTATGTAAAATCATGGAGGTGTATGGTGAATTTGGATCAGTAAACGCAGAGTGAAACTGATTGGTCGATGAAAAGTAACATGAAGAGGAAGGGGAGAGAGCGAGAGACAGAGAGAGACAGAGAGAGACAGAGACAGAGACAGAGACAGAGAGAGACAGAGAGAGACAGAGAGAGACAGAGACAGAGAGAGACAGAGAGAGAGAGAGACAGAGACAGAGAGAGACAGAGAGAGAGAGAGAGACAGAGACAGAGAGAGAGAGAGACAGAGACAGAGAGAGACAGAGACAGAGAGAGACAGAGAGAGAGAGAGAGAGAGACAGAGAGAGAGAGAGAGAGAGACAGAGAGAGAGAGAGAGAGAGAGAGACAGAGACAGAGAGAGTCAGAGACAGAGAGAGACAGAGACAGAGACAGAGAGAGACAGAGAGAGACAGAGAGAGAGAGACAGAGACAGAGAGAGACAGAGACAGAGAGAGAGAGAGAGAGAGAGACAGAGACAGAGAGAGAGAGAGAGACAGAGACAGAGAGAGAGAGACACAGACACAGAGACAGACAGAGAGAGAGACACAGAGAGAGAGACAGAGACAGAGACACAGAGAGAGAGAGAGAGACAGAGACAGAGAGAGAGAGACAGAGACAGAGACAGAGACAGAGACAGAGACAGAGAGAGAGACAGAGACAGAGAGAGAGACAGAGAGAGAGACAGAGAGAGAGACAGAGAGAGAGACAGAGACAGAGACAGAGACAGAGACAGAGACAGAGACAGAGACAGAGACAAAGACAGAGACAGAGAGAGAGAGAGAGACAGAGAGAGAGAGAGAGAGAGAGAGAGAGAGAGAGAGAGAGAGAGAGAGAGAGAGAGAGAGAGAGAGAGGTGGTTTCGGGAGGTGTATAGTTAGAGGATACAAGGGGAAAAAATTTTTTTGATGGACTTTTGTAGATTAGCTGAGATTATGGAATGGAAGGTTGTAGGAAGAAATTGTGAAGGTTAGGTAAGATTAGGGAATGGAAGGTTGTGGGAAGAAATTGCGAAGATAATGGTTAGAGTGTGTCAGCTGAAATAGAAGGAAGATGGTGTGACGGCAGGAGGAGGAATAAGAATAAGAATCTGTACACGTGGGTATGGAGAGAGAAAAGGTTTTTTTGAATTTATTTTAAGAATAAACAGAGGGTGTAGTTGGGAGGGATAGATGGGGGGCAGTGGGGAAAATAGGAACTGATGGTAACAGGGAGAGAATACAAATAAATACGATCATACACCTAGACGGGAAAGACGTGTTGGCCTCAAGAAAATCCGAAAAGACAAGATCGACAAAAAATCACAAAATAGCATAATTTTTGAAACAAAACCGTACTAGGAACACAGTAAACATGTAGGTAAGAAAGTAAACAGTTAAAACGTGACGAATAACGACCGGAAACTTAACTTTGAGAAAGTCGGCAGAGACCCCTGAGAGAACCAGCCGTTGCCTCAAAACCTGGAACCGGAAGTATTCAACTTCCAACGGCATATACCGGCACACAAACTGCACCCACTTTCATGTCCTCCAAAGAAAGGTGCACTCATTGGTATTGCCTTGTCGGCAAAGCACCAGGATGAGTTTTTCATTGGGTTTGGAATCAAACCTAAATTGGACACGCTACCTCCCACCGACTGTATCTTTTTAGCCTGATGTGATCAAAACCAAAATATAGTCCTACCTGTGATGCAGATCCTTGTTGCCCTAAAAACAAAGGAATACAAAATAAGCAAGCAATTCTGAAATAGCACGATATCTTGGGCATTTGCATCACTAACAGCAGCAATGCAGTACATACTGTGCAGACAAGATGAAATACAGTTCAAACATCCAGGCTGATGTTTGTCACAAAAAAAGAAAACAAAGAAAAGAGGTCGAGGCCTCCAATCAAGCAGAAGATCAACCAACCTGTTCATTCTCAAACTCTTGAGTTTTCTCTCCCACATGATCTATATTAGGAGTTGGTTGTCACTTCCGGTTGAGGGCTCGCACAAGGGTTTGTAAGCTCATACATCAGACCAAGATAAGTGAATTTGGTGTGTTGTTTTGCATATTTTTGTAATCGTGATTTGTGTTCGGTGTTGTGTATTTTGTATATATAAAGGTTGCAGTTATGTTCGCAGCAGATTAGCGGGTATGAGTTTTATTGGAAGAGGCAGGGTGGGGCCTACTGGGTCTGGTGCTCCAAGTTAAGTCAGTTGGGGCCTTGGGTATAAGTTTGGGGAAAAGGGTAATGGATAGCTAAGCAGAAGGGAAGGGGATTACAAAAAGGGTGATAGATGCTTAATGTGGACCATATAAGGGATAGTGGAAGCAGAGGGTACTCATTGTTATAGGAAGTGTGAGGAAATAGCCCACTTGTGGATAGTTATTCCTGGGTTGAAAGAATGGATATACATTTTGCAGCAGGTAGCAGAATGTGAGGTATTTGTTGAGAAAAGTTGGTTATGGTAGTGGAGTGAGTTTGTTGAGGGGATTGGCATTGGCGTGGCTGTAGCAAGTGCAGGCAGTGATGAGGATGCAGCAAGTGCAGGCAATGGGGAGGATGCAGAAAGTGCAGGCAATGGGGAGGATGCAACATGCACAGGCATTGGTGAAGGTGCAATGAGTGCAGGCAGTGTTCAGGGTGCAGTGACTGCAGGCAGTGGTGAGGGTGCAGCAAGTACAAGCAATGGAGAGGGCGCAGCGAGCGCAGGCAGTGGAGAGGACGCAGCGAGCGCTGGCAGTGGAGAGGGCGCAGCGAGCGCAGGCAGTGGAGAGGGCGCAGCGAGCGCAGGCAGTGGAGAGGGCGCAGCGAGCGCAGGCAGTGGAGAGGGCGCAGCGAGCGCAGGCAGTGGAGAGGGCGCAGCGAGCGCAGGCAGTGGAGAGGGCGCAGCGAGCGCAGGCAGTGGAGAGAGCGCAGCAAGCGCAGGCAGTGGAGAGGGCGCAGCGAGTGCAGGCAGTGGAGAGGGCGCAGCGAGCGCAGGCAGTGGAGAGGGCGCAGCGAGCGCAGGCAGTGGAGAGGGCGCAGCGAGCGCTGGCAGTGGAGAGGGCGCAGCGAGCGCAGGCAGTGGAGAGAGCGCAGCGAGCGCAGGCAGTGGAGAGGGCACAGCGAGCGCAGGCAGTGGAGAGGGCGCAGCAAGCGCAGGCAGTGGAGAGGGCGCAGTGAGCGCAGGCAGTGGAGAGGGCTCAGTGAGCGCAGGCAGTGGAGAGGGCGCAGCAAGCGCAGGCAGTGGAGAGGGCACAGCAAGCGCAGGCAGTGGAAAGGGCGCAGCAATAGAGATTGGTAGGAATTAAGTCCTAGAGACAGTCGTGGGCACTGATATTATTAAATATGTAGATTCTTCATTCTGCAGGAAGAATTGTAGACATATAGTTCTGTGCAGTCTCCAAGGTGCAGGAGTTACGGACATTGAAGGAAGGTTAAATTACATCGTATCAGGTCACGGCAGGAAGATGTTGGTTGTGGTACACCTTGGAGCCAATGATGTAGGGAAAGTGTACTCGGAGGTTTTCAAAAATAGATCCAGGATGTTGGATAAGTGGCTGAAAACAAAGGGTTGCAAGGTAATGTTTTCTGGGATTTTCCCAATTTTAGGAAATGGAATATTAATTATGAGCAGAGTGATAGATGTCAACCAATGGCTGGAGAAATGGTGTAGGGAGGAAGGTTTTGCCTTTAAGAGGCATTGGAAATTATTTTGGGGGCAAAGAGTGTTTTCTGAATGATGGTCATATGCCAAATTGAAAGGGGGCAGCAAGGTTTGCAATGGGAATTGAGGAAGGAATTCAGGCTTTTTTCGGTCAATGGAGAGTGGGGAAGCTATAAAGGAAGGAACGGATGATATAATTGTGATTAGTAACACCAGGGAAGTAAAGATAATTTCAGGAAGGGAAAGTTAATCATGTTCCATAGAGCTTGAAGCCAAAGTGGATAGCAAGGAGTATGAAATATTTGCAGTGAGTGAGACATGGATTAAGGAGGAGAGTAATTGGATGACAGGATTCAAAGGCTACAAGGTGTATCGGTGTGATCGGAAGGAGAAAATAGGAGGAGTAATAATCTTGGTAAAGGACAGCATTGTATCAAGAGAAAGGGGTGACATGAAGGAAAGAATAAATGTTGAGGATTCTGAATGGGAAGAGATTAGAGATTGTAAAAACAGTAAAGCCTGCATCTCACTGGGCTGTGACAGCTCGCGACTAGTTGGAGACAAAATTGCAATAAAATAGCGATAATTTTCACTTGGAATCACACTGAATTTATTTTTGCGTATGTCTCATGAATATCTCACATTTGCGTATGTCTCACGTCATTGAGAACAAATTGCGATATAATGAAGAAACTCCCAGGGGTCCCAGGACAGATTATCATTTTTTTCTCCAATCAGTCACAATTTAGTTTCATAGGTCACCAATCCCTCACAAAGTTGTCTCACATTTGTCGCACCTTCTGACTCACGGAAACTAAATTGAGAAGGGTTCGAGACAACCACGACGACTCTGTGACTATTTTGAGAGAAAATTGGTCACACTAATTTTTTAAACATGTTCAAAATTCCAGCGACACCAGAGCGACGTCCTGCGACTCACGCGAGGAAATTGAGAACCACCATGAACGTTTCGAGACATTCTGGAGAATCCCGTTCACATTTTGTCTCGAGCTGTCGCAGCCCAGTGAGATGCAGGCTTAAGATACTGGGAGGATGCTTTTATAGGGCTCCAGGTGGGAAGGAAGAGGAGGAAGGAGGAGGACATGAAGAATTCAAAAGGGCATGTGGTAAGGGAAGAGTATTGATTATGGGGGATTTTAACTTGCCAGAGATAGATTGGGTCCAAGAACAGGGAAAGGGCAGAGCAGATGAGGATTTCTGAGGTTTAGTCCAGGATTGCTTTTTAACTCAGTTTGTACATCAGCCCACTCGGTGGTTGGTGGGGGGGGGGGGCGGTGCAGTGCTGGTGTTCGTCCTTTTTCGTAACAATCCTAATATTGTGTGGAGGTGGAGGTAGGGGAGCATTCAGGACAAAGTGACAATAACATAATGTGTGAAAAGACTCTGTTAAGTGTTGTAACGCTACTTTAGTTCTCATTTTAGAGCAACAGTGGTCGAGGAAGCTGGTTCAAAAAACATCAAGCTTTGTTGTTTTGTCCTCATCTGATTGTTTGACGATTTTATCCCCTTATTGCATTCAAAATCTAGGCTCCTGGAAGAGTACGGTGACAGAGGGTAAAAAAGCAAAGTAATGATAGTGGGGGAGTGGGGCCACAGGTGGACACAACAAGCAAGGGAATGAGTGAAAGAAAAACTAGAAGGGCACTCAGTCGAGTGCATACCTCTGCCAGGCTGATTAGTTTATGTTTTGTCTCCCACTGATAAGCCGGATCTGGATTCCGACCTGAAATAAAATTTAATCGGCTTGTTTTTGTCACCGAATCAACTCATGAAATGAATGAAATCCAATAGACGTACCCTTTATTACTCTTTAGAACCCTCTAGAATTGCACTTTGTTACCCTTTTGAATCAAACACATTGGGGTACAGAGGGTTTTCTTCATTTTTGATGGATGGACAGATGGAAGGAAATAGCTAAATATTGAAGTGGTTTCACCGCTTAGAAAGAACAGATGCTGTGCTGTTGATGCACCAATCGATCAGAGAAGGGATTTAAAATGTATCGATTCACAGCCACTCGATAACGTCAATCCGTGAATTGTGTGCACAGCACCAATCTGGCACATGCCTGGTGTTGGCTTAATGGTTAGGGTGGTGGGCTTGGGATCCAAGGATCCTGAGTTCAAATTCCACTCGGTTGTTGAATTAATACCAGGTGGGGTTGACCCTGTCTGCCATCCTTCTGAGGTCGGCAAAAATGAGTGCCAGGCATGCTGGTATAATGTCGGAGTGGCGACCCGTCCAGGATTGTGCCCAATAGCCAAGGAGACTGTTTAGGCAGCATCAACACTCTGCACAGAGTTTGGTCCGAATGGATGGATGGATGGAATCAACTCATCCACAAAGTTTCGTCTGAATCCATCCACAACTTTTTGATATCGTACTATAATATCGTTTTAACCCTGTCACTCAATGGTGAAGAATCGCTTAAAAATTCTTGGATCTGGATCCGGATTCGGATCTTCACCAAAGTCAAATAAATTCTTCCTCATTACATTCCCAAACTGCCCACCCAGTTTCGTCTGAATCCGTCCACAACCTTTTGAGATAGCCTGCTACACGTCGTTTTTGGCCCCATTTCTCGATGGTGAAGAATCACTTTAAAAATTCTCGAATCCAGATCCGGATTCGGATCTCCACGAAAATTTAGCATTGCCATCCTTGGCTGATCACCTACACACCAAAAAATTTCAAAACGATTGCTTGAAAAGTGTGGCTACAAATCGTGTGATAAACAGACAAACAAACAGACAGACAAACGCGAAAGACCAGCAAACTTAGCAAAAAATTTCTTTCCAACTAACAAACAAATAAAGACAAACAGACAGAAAGGGGTGAAAACATTACCTCCTTCACCTTCGGTGGCAGAGGTAATAAATGAGCAACTTTTCACGATTTAATGGTGGGGATGTCACTGAATTGGTAGAGTCGCTTTTACTGGTCGCGCCCTCATGAATCATGTGTCTGGTTCAAGAGATAATGATGGAAGTGTCTACAGAACATGGTTAGTTAGATTACACTGGTCAACACGATTTCTCTTGCATGGGGTTTTTCAACGGATCCTAGCTAACTTTTGGGTGCTGAATCCAAATCTGTCATTAGTTTTTGCCTATCACATCAGGTTTTTGACCTGTGAAAAATCATTATTTTTGAGAAAACAACAATTTTACACTCGAAGTTGAAAAACATTGTTGCATTAGATCGATAGATGCAAAAATGTTTACAATGAAAAATACCTACTTCAATTACAATATTTAATCATACATTAACATATAATCCATGCTTGCTTGCACATATTTTTACACATTTTCTCGATATTTTTAATGTATGAAAAGTTTACAAATTTCACTAAACTAAGTTAAATATATAGGCGGAAAAAGTTCCCCTTAACATCACTTACATAATGTTAAGGGGAACATCACTTAAATACAAGGCATCACTCAAGCTCAAAGCATTTTTCTGAGTTTTGTGACTTTTCACGACATTCAGAATGCAGCAATAAATGCAAAAATATGTGAATATAGGGTATGCTAGGCAGCATCTGTTGCTAGGTATTTCATGTATGGCTTGTTTTTCTTATTGAATCCTTTGACATTTACAAGGCAGAAGTAGCAGTCATCTTGGTGGTTTTTTGGTTCTCTCCAAACCATCGGCACACTAAACTTGAGCTTAGCATTCTTTCCTTGAGACCATGATCTCAGAGTTTCGACACAAGTCGTGCATACTTTATGAGGGGCCCAGTTTTTGTCCTGGTCTCCAAGCGGTACTTTAAAGTAGGCACGGTACACTCTCGACGAATGTAATGATGTTGCGTCTTTGAGGTGCTAAAGTGAAGCATCCACAGATATAGCAGAAGATATCTGGGTCATTACAGCACTTTCTTCTCTTTGAAGGTGTAGACATAGGTAACTTACAGTGTAAGGTACCAGGTACCGGTGTAAACAACCCCACTGAGTCAGATGTGCCCGCCCACTGAGAATCACGTAATACAGTAATGCTTGCGTCTCGCGAGATTAGGTGGAGTCTTCACAGCTGCAAATCACAAATACGTCATAGACGTAAACTACTGATGCATACGTTGATTCTTTAAAGAGAATCAGACAATAACTCCACTTTGCTCATGGCAGGCTGTTTACCATAGGGGCCGTTTACAGCGACGGGCACTCGGAATAATCAAGCTTTTGCTGTTTTATCCCCACCAAGATTGCCAGACTGGATGGTCAACTTTTGTAAAAATCCATGAATATGGAGCATACAGATAGCACAAAAACTTGATGCGATAAAGCAAATCTGAGCCCAGATTTGGATTCAGCAGCCCAAAATTAGCCAAAAATAGTTTCCAAAGTCCATGCAAGAAAAAAAAACAACTATATTTTTGTAGACCAGTGTTATCGGTGCAACCACTCCCCTTAACTTTCGTTTTGCATCACATATGAAGCTTGCTTGTGGCCAAGTTCATCCAAATCATGTGTCTGGTTCAAGCGATAATGAGTGAAGTGTTTACAGAACATGGTTCGATGGTTTGTTGGATCATCAGTACTCCAGTATCTACAGTGCCTTCAGAAAGTATTCACACCATTCGACTTTTGTCACATTTCATTGTTACAGCCTGAATTGAAAATGGATTAATTTTTTTTTTAAATTTGTCACCGATCTACACAAAAAGACCCAATAATGACAACGTGAAAACATGTTTTTAGAAATCTTTACAAAATAATTAAAAATGAAAAACTGAAATGTCTTGCCTTCTGGATGTAAAAATTATTGCAACCACAAAACGTTTCAGTCAATTCTGTCCAACGTACAATTACATTTTTAAACAGTCGCTCAGGGCAGGATTTAGGTCTGGGCAAGCTGGGCAGTTGCCCAGGGACCTCCACAACCAGGGGGCCTCCACATATTTCATGAAAAAAAAATTGTAAGGAAAAATGTATTTGTGAGTGCCTGAATGGTAGTTGGTAGTTAGTGGAACAGATATAAGATATTCATCTATAACAGATATAAGATATTCATCTCATCTCATTCTCTATTTCATATAGAAGTTCAGATTCTTTGTTCTTGAAAAATATACTTTATGAATGACTGTAAATATGTCTTGTCACCTTTTTAGTATTCTAAGGTAGGGTGGGCCTCCACTACTGAAGGCTGCCCAGGGGCCACCACGTGTCTCAATCTGGCCCTGCAGTCGCTACGAAACTGGAAGAAGTTTGGAGGAAACTCGACGTGATCAAGGCATTCTATACTTATTGCGTCCTCCTCAGATGAACGGATCAGAACTGTCTCGACTTGCTTGGCCTCTAGGTAATCGGCAACGATCTTTAACTAACAAAGCTGCTTACATGAGTGTTTATGCATGAATGATGAATCCAATTGCCTGTCCGAGTTTTCTCGCCATCACATCACATGTGGACTGTAGATGGAGTGTTTATAACATACAGTATCTTGGGGCCTCTTCCGGCCATGGTTTCAAGTGTGATATTATCACCGAAACCCTTACGGCCCAAATTGTGTCCTTATATTTGATGTATAACCATATTCCTAAGGTTTGTTCGCATTGCTTAATACTCGTCAGAGGGAAGCTTGGAGAAAATTTGACATACTTAAGCATGGGCTGTGTGTTGGCCAACAGTCGCTGGTCGACAAATCTATCATATTATAAACAGTTATCCAGTTCCATGAACTCGTTGCCAATTTCTGGTGACATTCATGATCAAATATCTCCAAACATCCCGAACCTGCACTGCTTCCCGAAGCTCTAGCAGAGACAGCTTGGATGCAGCCATTACCCAACCATTGGGGGGATGTGTTCCATTACTAAGCAGCTTACTATCGCTTGCCAAGCCAGCCGTTCCTTATCAACCGTTTTGGTGCAGTGCTTGCTTAAATGCTTAAAATGAAGCGAGCCACTTGGTGAGTGCTCTACAAGCCGATGGGTAATGGAACACACCTTCTGAACACATTGATCTTCTCAGTTTACAAGATTTTAATCTTTTTGGGGGGGGGTTTAAATAAAGAACAACTTTTCACTTTCCTTCTTCACTGTCTGCAACAGTTTCATCGAGTGGTATCGTCAGTATACCTGAGGTTGTTGATACATCTTCTTCCAATCCCGACTCAAGCCTCTATGTCATCCAAGTTATAATTTTCATCAAAATTATTCTAACCACAAATTAATCGGTCAATTCCATCCAATGATAATGGCATGATGATAATTATATTAACACGAGGGTTGACAGGGTGGCCGAGAGTGATGCACACTCTCTTCTAAGCTGTCTCGCCTCAGTCCGAATCCCGACCCAGCTGTCATCCTGGAGTTTCACAAGCAGGGAGATTCATCAATTTGAGTGCCGTTCCTCGGATGGATGTTAAGCTGACGTCCCGTCTGGCAGCATTAGTTGGTGGACTTTAAAGTTCCCACGGTGTTCTTCATGAAGAGTCGGTGAGCTATCAGCAGCACCCTGAACAAATTACAAATTCCTGCCTTAACTTTAGTTGAACGTTAGGCCTGGCCAGCTGGTTCATGAAAGACTTGGGCCAAGCTTCCCCTAGCCAACCACACAATAACATGGGAATAATTGTGGCCTTAAACAATAAGAATATTAACAAACCACTGGCCTCATGGTGCAAGTGTACACGTGATCCACCCCCCCCCGCCCCCTCATCCCCAATCCTCCCGTCCCCATCCGGTCGCTCCCTCAGGGAGCGGGTGTTTCGCGTATTCTGAAAACAGTATAGTACATTCGTCAAGTTGCCAAATCATACTAAAATATGCAATTTGGTGTCTCTGTCTATCTGTCTGACCGCAATACATTCCGTAATGACTAATCTAATCTCAACCAAACTTGCCAGGAGGACTAAGGGTCACACAATGGAGGTTGTTGCGGCTTAATTTTCCCCTCCCCCCTCCCCAAGGGTTTTTTTTTCGTCTTGGACGTCTTGCATGCTGTTCTCTTAATCTTAACACTGCGAGAACAAGCACCTCAAAGCTACAGTGCTGGTCCACAGCAGTGTCACGGTTGAAGGGATAGAGCAAAAACTTTTCAATTAAAATGTCAATTAAATTTAAGAAAAATCCACCAAATATCAGAAGCCTCGCATATCTCATTTCAATTCACGTCTGAAATCCCAATGTCACTCATATAGTATTAGGAGAACCTCCAGAGGTTTCAGTATTTTACAGTTTACAAAAGCCACTGCAAACAACAAAGGTCACCTGGAGAAAGAGTAAGGATTTCCGTTCCTGCAATGCCCGATGCAGCGTGCGTTCTGCTTCCTGAAGAGTCATGCTCTCCTGCTGCAGCTTCAGCTTCTGCTGCTCAAGGCAAGTCAGTTTCTCTCCCTGCCTCTCATTGATCCTCTTCTTCATCAGACCCACAACTTCATCCACAGCTTGGTACAACTCCTTTTGTTTTCTCTCCAGCATTTTCTCACTCTCTCTGCCTGAGCACTGAAGCAGCGATGTTTAACATGAGTCAAGTATACAAGGAAAAGATCTAAAATGCATGACATAAAGCCTAAAATCAGGTTTTAAAGATTTTATCTGAAAGATTTTTTAGATTTTTAGATTTTTTAAAAAAGATTTCAGATTTTTTAGATTTTAAAGATTTTATCTAAAAGTTCCACATCTAAAAGTGGAACTAAATACCGGATCGAGTCAAGCAAATGGATTAACATGTGCGATGACAACGACAATCAAAGGGAAATTGCAAATGTCATGGTGATTTGTACTCTCCCTGGTTAGAAATGTCACATTTCCCTTGCTGAAAATGGCAGGATTCGAGCGTTCATCTTTTACTGACAGAATTACTACCAGCATTTAAAACGATAAATCTGTTTGACGTTTCCAATCTGAGCATTTTCTTCTGCAATTGGAAGAAAAAGGTTTCTCAATTCCTGTGGATTAAACCAAACTTTTCTACACCAGCTTTAGCAAGTCACAAAAAGTCATTAAGACATCGTCTTGTACTTCTGTATTCTCATCTTGGTGCAATTTTATTAGTCTTTGAAAACTCGAACGGCAGTCAGTGGGGTGCATACCCATCTGTCGGGCTGAACAGTTTACGTTTTGTATCCCACTGATAGGCCAGATCTGGATCCGGACCTTAACCCAAATCTAATTGGCTTGTTCTTGTCACGTACCCAACTCATCGACCAAGTTTTGTCATAACCCGTTCATAACGTTCAGAAATATCATGCTACACATAGTTTTTGGCCACGTCTCTCAATGGTGAAAAATCACTTTTAAAATTCTAGTATTCATATCCGGATCCTCAACAAAGTCTAATCAATTCATCCTTGTTACACAGCAAAGCTGTCAACCAAGTTTCATCCGAATCCGTCCATAACTTTTTGAGATATTTTGCTGAATACCATTTTTGGTCCTATCACTCAATGGTGAAGAATCACTTATAAAATTCTAGTATCTGCATCCGGGTCTTCACCAAAATCTAATTTATTCGTCCTAATCACATACCGAGCCTGGCCACCATGTTTTGTCCGAATCTGTCCATAACATTTTGAGATATCCTGTTCAGAGACAGACAAACAGGGACGGTAACCTCCGTCCATCTTCGTTAGAGAAGGTAATAGAAAACCGGGTCAAATCACATCTCCCACCCTTTATGGCAGACAATATTTGTTAGCTCTGTCTGAATCAATTGCCTCCTTGCTACTTCTATGTTTATCAATCATGATAAGAAATGCTCTTCCGGTACCATAAACTGGTATTCACCAACAATCATGTAAAATAATGCACATAAACATTGCTTTCCTGGCATAGCAGTCCTTTACCACGTCTCCATTTTAATTGTAATCCTTTCTCACGCCCAAATGCAGTGAGTGACACAACCAATACATGTCATCTTCACCTGAACATTTTTGATCTTCTCCATTCGCTGTTGGATGTTGGACTTGACATTTTGTAATAACTCAGCCAGACAACAAGCTTTTTCAGTCAATCCTTTCTGCACAGAACAAAACAATTTTGTGGTAAGAGAGCATCACAAGAGGAAAGTGAGGGGAAGCATTTTATAAAAGTATTTCAAAAGCATTTAAAATTTATTGAAAAATGTTTTAAACAATTATTTTTACTGACTTGCAGCATGGCCTAGAGGTATGCACACTCACCTCTGAGCTGCAACACTCGCCCATCTCGCCTGGGTTTGAATCTCGGCTGGCTCTAAACTGTCATCCTGGTGTTTAACAGGCAGGGTGATTCCTCAATGTGGGCCATCCCTCAGATGGACATTAAACTGGGTGTCCTGTCTGCCGTCTTTAATTGGCAGACGTTAATGATCCAACAATGTCTCTTGCCAAGAGAGGGGAGTTTTCATCTGCATCCTGGCCAAATTCCAAATTATTGCCCCGACTTCCTGTGTCGGAGTGGTGACCCATCCAGGATTGTAATCCTAGCCAATAAACTCCTTTGGGAGAATAACGCTCGGTCAAGAGCATGGTAGATGATGATGATGATGATCCTTTTACACTGGGGAACTTTCTCAAGCATCCATGAAACCACCTTCCAGGGGCAATTGTTTCTCACTTTCCTGGAAGGCTTCAAGCAGCAATGCATCACCATCTCTTGTCATCCCCAATCCTGACCTATGATCCATATTACCCCCCGCCCAATGAATCCTTTCTTACCCAACCCTCTGACTTGTGTCTCTCTGTCTCTCTGTCTCTCTGTCTCTGTCTCTGTCTCTGTCTCTGTCTCTGTCTCTGTCTCTGTCTCTGTCTCTGTCTCTGTCTCTGTCTCTGTCTCTGTCTCTGTCTCTGTCTCTGTCTCTGTCTCTGTCTCTGTCTCTCACCACCCCCCCCCCCCATACTATAAATTCAATCTTGTTCTTCCATAAGCCTCACTGTTGTAGAGAAAAAAAATTGTGGAGACATATTAACAGGGGCAAAGTATGGCCTGGAACACATTGTTTAATGGAGGTTTCACCAGTGAAGTGGAATGTGGACCTCAGGAGAGGCTACCATGATAAGATCATCGTGTGCTCAAGATTAAGAGGAAAGTCATCATCAAATGGTATACAAAAGAAGGACATCATGTCACAAAAGTTAAAATCAAACACAATTTGTTTCACCTTTTAGCTCGCCTGTTCGAAGAACAGAGAGCTATAGCGATACCCCCGGCGTGAGCGTGAGCGTCAAAATGTTAACGTTTTTGGTGCAAGTTATTTAGAAGCTTGCCATTCATTTAATATGTGTACGAGGATGCTGATTGTTGGCAAGGAGGTTCCTTTGGGGTATATTATTGATGTTGTGAAGTTGAAATTAAAAAATAATTTCAAACGTTTTAAATTTTTGACCTGTTTTGAACTTAACTTTTTTGTAGCACATCAACGTTAAAGTTTTTGGTGCAAGTTATTAGCTCGCCTGTTCGAAGAACAGAGAGCTTTTGCGATACCCCCAGCGTGAGCGTGAGCGTGAAAATGTTAAAGTTTTTGGTGCAAGTTATTTAGAAGCTTGCCATTCATTTAATATGTGTACTAGGATTCTGATATTTGGCATGGAGGTTCCTTTGGGGTACATTATTGATGTGGTGAAGTTGAAATTAAAAAATAATTTCAATTTTTTTTAATAATTTTTGACCTGTTTTGAACTTAACTTTTTTGTAGCACATTAACGTTAAAGTTTTTTCCTATCTAATGTTTTTATCTACCACTATTTTTTACTGGTTACAATATACAAATACATATATTGCTTTAAAATTATTTGGATCAGATTTCACTGCAATGCTTTATAAAAATATTATTAGACTAGTCTTTTAAAAACGATAAATGTATAAACAGGCGAGCGTTGGGTGGCTTTGACACCAACTCTGGTTTTTTTAGAAGCTTGCCATTCATTTAATATGTGAACTATAGATGCTGATATTTGGCATGGAGGTTCCTTTGGGGTATACTATTGGTGTAGTGAAGTTGAAATTAACAAATGATTAAAAAAAAATTAAATTTCAACCTAAGATGGTGTGAAAGCCACCCAATGCTCGCCTGTTTATACGAGACGCTTGCCATTCATTTAATATGTGTACTAGTTTACTGATTACAATATACAAATACATATATTACTTTAAAATTATTTGGATCAGACTTCACTGCAATGCTTTATAAAAAATATTATTAGACGAGTCTTTGAAAAACGCTAAATGTATAAACAGGCGAGCATTGGGTGGCTTTGACACCAACTCTCTGGTTGTAATATTTTTGTGAAACAAACAATTATATGACTCCCTCTCACATCCATTCAATTCCTCTCAACACTCCCCATTCCACAATTGTTCTTTCCTGCCAAGCGGTTCACCTTGTTTAAGTTTAAACATGAGGCTGCTGTTTTAAGGAAATACCATTGTCAGATTTCCATTTGCATTTCATGCGGTCACCATTTCCAAGCGACAAGCATTAATGGGTGTCACTCATTTGATATCTGGTTATTCCGGTCACGTGACTTTAAGGACGTCAAAATGGCCGACTTCGTAAATTTCTTCAAAAATCCTCTTCTCCAGACTCACCAGTCAGAATGCTACCAAATTTGGGTTTCAACATTAGGCCAGTGTAGGGATGTTAAATTGCAGAAGCCATTCCAATCACGTTACTGGAAGTGTGTCAAAATGGCAGCCTTAGTTGAGTGTCAATCTGTCTTATTATGCATTCCGTTACCTTGAGTTCAGCATGAGCAATCTCCACTGCAATAACGTTGTGATGCCGATGACTTCCAGACATGCACATCGTACACATCAAGCTCCCATCATCTTTACAATAGAGCTCTATCAACTTCCCATGCTTTGTGCATCTCAACTGCTTGGCGTTTTCTCCCAGGTTCATCTGTGCAAGCAAATTGGTGAGGATCACGTTCTTTCTGAGATGTGGTCTCTATTGAAACACCTCACGACAGTTGGGACAAATGAACGCGGTGGTTTCTCTGCACTTCCAGTAGTTCTCCACACATTCACGGCAAAACGAGTGGCCACAACTCAATGTCACAGGCTCTCTGAACAGCTCCATGCACACGCTGCACGTGTAGAGGTCGTCTCTAACACCTGAATCACAGGAAGTAGCCATTTTCACTGGAACAGGATGGGAAGCCTTGAAGATGCGGGACCTGCACAAGGGCAAATGGGAAGCCTTACTGACACAATCACTTCTATAATTTCAATTACTACCACACAGGAAGTGAAAAAGAATCTGGAAATTTCAATGTTGGTCAAGCAGTAACACAAAGGTAAACTGATGCCTTCGATATTAAATTATTAATAGTAAAAAGCTTGGTATTTCTTATATGAATGAAAAAAATTTTTTTAGAGGAAATGCAAGTAACAAGTGCAAAAGTATTTGAAAACTGAGCTGTTAGGGCTAGGAAGGAAGAAACGGGACATAAAATTTTTATGTGAAAATGTGTAAGGTTGGACGGTGTTAGAAAACGAGAACGAGAAACAGGACATCCTGAGTGTCAGTGAGAGGTCAATTGCTTTATAGTTTTTCACACCTTGTCTCCACCATCACATTCATTGCTATTTTGTTTTTGAGACGTCAGAGGGAAGCTATTTGGTCTGCCAAAAGACTTTCCAGTGTTCAGCATTTCTCCTCGAGAGTATACATTGTAGAGCGATACAAAACTACCAGAGAAAGAAGCCATCATGAAAGGTGACACAAACAAGAAGGCACCGATTCAGTTTCTGTGTACTGCAGAGGCACAGATTCTTATGTATTTTTGATAAGGATGATCCATTTGGTCATGAAGAGGCGGACGTAAACATAATCAGCTACCTCCTGAAGCTTCTTCCAGAAGAGACATTTTCAAATTCTGGTCAATGATACAGATATTTTTGTCCTCCTGGATTTCTTCTCTTGGCACCTGAAATCGTCCATGCAGGTGTCCATGAAAAAGTACCACGGTCAAATACTTGGCATTGATGCCAGTCTCAAAATTGGGAGACAAGTGCTCTGACCTTCTAGCTCTTCATGCACTTTCAGGATGCGATGCAGTGTCATACCTATTCAGTTAAGGAAAGGCATCAGTAATCAATTTGTTTCTCAAGTCAAATCTAAACCTCAAAGTATTTTCAGATCTCAGTTCCAGAGAAGTCGACTGGATGAGAATGGCATGCCTAATTCTGAACATGGAACGATAATAATGGTTGCTCCCTCTTCGATTCTGCAGATTGTTGCATGTTCTTGAAAATCAGTCATTATGCTCAACCATCTTTTGTAGTTGTCAATCAGCTAGGTTGACTAGGTTGACATGTACGACATATTGCAGGTGTGGTGCAAAGGACAACTGCGCTAACGAAAGCACAGTAACTTCGGCCTCCATGATTTGTGGACAATGACAGGGAAGATGAGTAAAGGCTTAGCAATTACTGCACCTTTCAACCATGTAAAGAAAGGTATCAGCAACCATTGACAGTTTATACAAACCAGTTGAATATTCAAACAGTGATCTAGTTGCAATATGTTCTTGTAAGAATGTGATTTGTTTAGGTACGACATAGCCAGGGCCTTTATTGCTTTACAAACTAACCTGATGTTCCAAAACAGATTTTGACTGAGAATTTCACGGAACTTCAAAAAAATGAAAGCCTTGATAAGTGTATCCATTATTATCAGTCCTGTGTCAGTACTTGTAAAGGGAGATGCCACACCGTCAGGCTTACATCCATTCAGGTTTAATGCAGACCATGAGCAGCACTCGGTCAAGATGGAGACTCAACACGCGCAAGCTTAAGAGTACCCCTCTATGTACATGTCATTACAGTATAACAACCAGTCCAGACTGGCGCTGGATAAGTGTGACTCTATAGTCACGTACTCATTTTATGTTCAAATTGATGATCCCCTCCCAAGTGCCATGTAGACATGAAAGACCTCATCTTGACATGGAATGACATCGGGTAAATGTAGTTGATGTATTCGCATTTTTCTTCACAGTAGAAGTTGAATGTGACACCAAACTTGATATATATATATATATATATATATATATATATATATATATATATATATATATATATATATATATATATATCTATATATATATATATATATATATATATATATATATATATATATATATATATATATATATATATATATAGCACGATTACGTAATAATGAAAGCGGTGGTGTGAAACAAATGCCGAACAGTGCAAAAAAAAAAAAGATACTTATCATTTCGAAAACTCTTTTTGTACAATACGCTATACATGTATATCTGATTCGGAATCTTTGGTGAGAACAACTTGGAACACATTTGGTCGAATTTGGGTTTGTAGTGACTCATTAACTTTTTTTGTGTTTTTGCTAATATTTTTAATAAAGCAAACGTGTGAACACTAGCAGCCAATCAATGGAGTTTTTTTTTCTCCAGAGAGCCAAGAGACGTAGAGGACACTGCAAGGTTCACTTTGCGGTAGCTCGACATCACGACGCGTCAGAAGCTCGTGCGCTTTTCCTTACAAGCCTTTTCTCATTCGTGAGTCACTCAGCATGTCAATATTTAACAGTGACTTTTGTTCTTCATCATCAAGACAATCGAGCGCAATGGATTTTATTTGTTTGGTGAACAACCACGACGAAAACGAACAAGTCTCCTCTTCCGTTCGCCATTTTAAAGCCGCGGCAGCTCGATGCCAAGAGAGAGAGAGAGAGAGAGAGAGAGAGAGAGAGAGAGAGAGAGAGAGAGAGAGAGAGAGAGAGGTGAAAAGAGAGAGAGAGGGGGTGAAAAGAGAGAGAGAGAAAGAGAAAGAGATTGAGAGAAAGAGAAAGAGATTGAGAGAAAGAGAAAGAGATTGAGAGAAAGAGAAAGAGATTGAGAGAAAGAGAAAGAGAAAGAGATTGAGAGAAAGAGAAAGAGAAAGAGATTGAGAGAAAGAGAAAGAGATTGAGAGAAAGAGAAAGAGATTGAGAGAAAGAGAAAGAGAAAGAGATTGAGAGAAAGAGAAAGAGAAAGAGATTGAGAGAAAGAGAAAGAGAAAGAGATTGAGAGAAAGAGAAAGAGAAAGAGATTGAGAGAAAGAGAAAGAGAAAGAGATTGAGAGAAAGAGAAAGAGAAAGAGATTGAGAGAAAGAGAAAGAGAAAGAGATTCAGAGAAAGAGAAAGAGAAAGAGATTGAGAGAAAGAGAAAGAGAAAGAGAAAGAGATTGAGAGAAAGAGAAAGAGAAAGAGAAAGAGATTGAGAGAAAGAGAAAGAGAAAGAGATTGAGAGAAAGAGAAAGAGAAAGAGAAAGAGATTGAGAGAAAGAGAAAGAGAAAGAGATTGAGAGAAAGAGAAAGAGAAAGAGATTGAGAGAAAGAGAAAGAGAAAGAGATTGAGAGAAAGAGAAAGAGAAAGAGATTGAGAGAAAGAGAAAGAGAAAGAGATTGAGAGAAAGAGAAAGAGAAAGAGATTGAGAGAAAGAGAAAGAGAAAGAGATTGAGAGAAAGAGAAAGAGAAAGAGATTGAGAGAAAGAGAAAGAGAAAGAGATTGAGAGAAAGAGAAAGAGAAAGAGATTGAGAGAAAGAGAAAGAGAAAGAGATTGAGAGAAAGAGAAAGAGAAAGAGATTGAGAGAAAGAGAAAGAGAAAGAGATTGAGAGAAAGAGAAAGAGAAAGAGAGATTGAGAGAAAGAGAAAGAGAAAGAGATTGAGAGAAAGAGAAAGAGAAAGAGATTGAGAGAAAGAGAAAGAGAAAGAGATTGAGAGAAAGAGAAAGAGAAAGAGATTGAGAGAAAGAGAAAGAGATTGAGAGAAAGAGAAAGAGATTGAGAGAAAGAGAAAGAGATTGAGAGAAAGAGAAAGAGATTGAGAGAAAGAGAAAGAGATTGAGAGAAAGAGAAAGAGATTGAGAGAAAGAGAAAGAGATTGAGAGAAAGAGAAAGAGATTGAGAGAAAGAGGAAGAGAATGAGAGAAAGAGAAAGAGATTGAGAGAAAGAGAAAGAGATTGAGAGAAAGAGAAAGAGATTGAGAGAAAGAGAAAGAGATTGAGAGAAAGAGAAAGAGATTGAGAGAAAGAGAAAGAGATTGAGAGAAAGAGAAAGAGATTGAGAGAAAGAGAAAGAGATTGAGAGAAAGAGAAAGAGATTGAGAGAAAGAGAAAGAGATTGAGAGAAAGAGAAAGAGATTGAGAGAAAGAGAAAGAGATTGAGAGAAAGAGAAAGAGATTGAGAGAAAGAGAAAGAGATTGAGAGAAAGAGAAAGAGATTGAGAGAAAGAGAAAGAGATTGAGAGAAAGAGAAAGAGATTGAGAGAAAGAGAAAGAGATTGAGAGAAAGAGAAAGAGATTGAGAGAAAGAGAAAGAGATTGAGAGAAAGAGAAAGAGATTGAGAGAAAGAGAAAGAGATTGAGAGAAAGAGAAAGAGATTGAGAGAAAGAGAAAGAGATTGAGAGAAAGAGAAAGAGATTGAGAGAAAGAGAAAGAGATTGAGAGAAAGAGAA
>NC_140962.1:137465613-137688113 GCF_056783735.1 Eptatretus burgeri | reverse complement strand
CCGAGATTGGCTGACCCGCATCAGGCTAGACTGGGTCGCCGTTCACCTTGTGCAACCCGTGCCGAGCCGATGGGAGGATCAGTTGGAGAAGATTCTTCAAAGACATCAAGGTTTGTTTTGCTACGACCTTGGGAAACTCAAGGGCGTGGAGGCAAAACTCTTCCTGAAGGAGGGCGTGGTTCATCGTTTTTGTAAACCACGACCAGTGCCGTATGCTCTGCGGGACAAGGTCAAGGGTGAACTGGATAGGCTGGAGGCCTGTGGAGTGATCAAGCAGGTGTCGTACTCAGATTGGGCCACCCCGGTCGTCACGGTGCTGAAACGGAATGGAGACGTCTGATTATGCGGGGACTTCAAGTCCATGGTTAACCCGGGGCTCAGCGTGGAGCAATATCCACTGCCGTCAATCGATGAGATATATGCACGATTGGCGGGGAGTCAATACTTCACGAAGCTTGATCTGCGTGATGCATATTTTCACCTGCCGATGGATCCCGGGAGTAGCGACCTGTTGACAATCAACACGTGTCAAGGGCTCTATCGATATACCCGACTCTGTTTTGGGATTGCTTTGGCCCCCGTCTTGTGGCAGAAAGCCATGGATCAGGTTTGCATTGGCCTGCCCGCTCAAACCTACCTGGACGATGTGCTCATTGCGGGGAAAATGGCAGACGAGCATCTCGCGAACATTGCCCAAGTGCTGATGAAGCTAGAAGCGTGCGGCCTGCGCTTGAACAGAGACAAGTGCGCGTTCTTCAAGCAGCGCTTGGAATACCTCGGGCACATCATCACGCCGGAGGGGCTGTTGAAAGGCCCTCGGAAGGTGGAAGCGATTCAGCACATGCCACCGCCTCGCGACAAGACGCAGCTATGCTCGTTCATTGGTATGGCACAGTATTACCAATGGTTCGTGCGCGGGCTCAGCTCACAGCTTGCGCTGTTAACGCGGTTGCTCAGGAAGGATGAGTGCTGGGCCTGCGGGCATCACCCTCCTAGCCATCATCCACTAGCCATCACCCTCCTGAATCACGTGGTGTAATTTGACATTGGTAGCTTCTTCCGTTCTCGAGTTATCGTGCCTACAAACAAACAAACAAACAAACACACAAACAAACACACAAACACGCAGTCATAGACTGGTACTTACGAAATCGTCAACTTGACCTCTGACCTTGTCTAATAAAAGCTGTCTCTCGAGAAGGTAGCGACGCAAACCAGAAGTTTATATGATGATTCTGTCCCAAACCATCAAAAATCGAATGTTTTGGAAATTTGACCTCAATGTGACCTTGACCTTTCACCAATTTTGACCAAAATCTAATCAGCGCGAGCCACCACCCTCCTGAATCACGTGGTGTAATTTGACATTGGTAGCTTCTTCCGTTCTCGAGTTATCATTTTTTGGATGTTTATCCTCACTGTGACCTTGACGTTTGACCGATTTTGACCAAAATCTAATCAGCACGAGCCATCACCCTCCTGAATCACGTAGTGTAATTTGACATTGGTAGCTTCTTCCGTTCTCGAGTTATCTGTACAAAACCATCAAAAATCGAATATTTGACCTCACTGTGACCTTGACCTTTGACCGATTTTGACCAAAATCTAATCAGCACTAGCCATCACCGTCCTGAAGCAGGTGGTGTAATTTGACATTGGTAGCTTCTTCCGTTCTCGAGTTATCGTGCATACAAACAAACAAACACACAAACAAACAGAAACGGAAGTCATCAATATACTTACGAAATCTAAAGATTTAGTAAGTAACAAACGGAAACGGAAGTCATCAATATACTTACGAAATCTTGAGATTTCGTAAGTAACGAACCCACAAACACACAAACAAACAAACAGAAACGGAAGTCATCAATATACTTACGAAATCGTCAACTTGACCTCTAATCTTGTCTCATAAAAGCTGTCTCTGGAGAAGGTAGTGACGCAAACCAGAAGTTTCTACGATGATTCTGTACCAAACCATCAAAAATCGTAACGTCGACCGAAGCAAAAATCTCCATTTCTCCACGCAATTATTTAATATTATTTTATCAAAGTCACAAAACCGCAATATTCGGCCATCCACCAACAATCTTTATATTATCCGACGGCTTAGCGAGTCAGGCATGCGACGATAATCTTTATTGGGATAAAAAAAAATGACTTTTAAATTCCATCTTTATCGAAAACACCGTCAGCGTGCACACGGAAAACCATTACGTGACTCAACGTCGCCTCTGCTCGAGCGCGCTGCACCACGTGACGACCCGTGACGCGGCGAGTGAAATATTTTTTATACAATCTTAAAACGTCTCAAAAACATCCGATTTTTACCAGAATTTCGACAACCGAGTTTTAAGCGTCCTCAGCGATCGCAAAAACCGAAGACAAAATTAAAATTGAAGTTAAAACGAACTCGTAACGTCGAGCGAAGCAAAAATACTCCATTTCTCCCCATGAATTTACGGAATTATGTTTGACCTCACTGTGACCTTGACCTTTGACCGATTTTGACCAAACTCTAATCAGCGCTCGCCATCACCCTGCTGAATCACGTGGTGTAATTTGACATTGGTAGCTTCTTCCGTTCTCGAGTTATCGTGCCTACAAACAAACACACAAACAAACACACACACAAAAAACAAACAAACAAGCACACAAACAGAGGACGGATGTCATCAATATACTTAAGAAATCTTTAGATTTCGTAAGTAACAAACAGACAGGGGTGAAAACAGTAACCTCCATCCATCTTCGATGGCGGAGGTTTATAAAAAAGGGAAATGCTCAGAATGATTGTTCCGTTAAAGTTGTAAAAACACTGTGGGAAACAAATAACTTTCATCGTAAACCAATATCGCTCCAAGTGAGATACTTTCTGAGCACACAAACATCTTGGACGTTTAATCATCACAAACGCCTGGTGTTCACTTAACTGGCTTTAAAGATCCTACAGGGTCTTGAGTTCAAGTCCCTGTCAAACAGCCATTGAATTAACACCAGGTGGGGTTGATTCAGCCTGTCGTCCTTCCCAGGTCGGCAAAATGAGTACAGCTTACTGGTAACGGGGGCACTGCATCAGCAGCACCCTCAGAAAATGATGCAGCCAGCAGCCATAGGCTGCGTTCAAACAAATAAATAAACCAATGTCACCCGCAGGGTGACCCGTATCTTGCCAAAAGTTGACCACGTGTGACTTCTTTAAGGTCACACTGAGGTGAACAGAGCTGCTATCCACCAGGAGCTACTCCTTGAGGAATATCTGCCTACGAGAGATTCCGATGAGAATCGTTCTACAGAGTAACCATGAAAAATATGCTTTTGCCTCATAACATCACCAAATGACGTCATAATGTCTCAAGCTTGACATATCTAGAAAGCACTCATCAAGGTGTTCAATTTGAGGTACTACACAATATGGTTCCTAAAACTTGAAAATTTGACCTTGAGGTCAAATATGTTTGACCTCAGGCGCTAACCATGAAGGTCAAGGCCAATCGCCACCAAAAATTAAGCAGCTGAGCGCCAGACCATGAACTATATTCCCATGAAGTTTGAAGACGATCCGATCAAAATTACTCAAAAAATAAGGGTTTCGTCGACTCCCCTGATTTGCGACAGTGACCTTGACCTTTGACCTTGACCTTCAAAATTTTATGCGCTGAAAGGGACCTCTATAGGCCTCTGATATGCGAAGTTACAAAAATTTCCAATGATAACTGTGCTCTGCACAGTGATTTATACGTGATTACAGACCAAAAAATATAAAAAAAATAAAAAACATATGAAGGTCAAGGCCAATCGCCACCAAAATTTAATCAGCTGAGCGCCAGACTATGAACTATATTCCCATGAAGTTTGAAGACGATCCGATCAAACTTACTCAAAATATAAGGGTTTCGTCGACTCCCCTGATTTGCGTCAAAGTGACCTTGACCTTTGACCTTGACCTTCAAAATTTTGTGCACTGAAAGGAACCTCTATAGGCCTCTGATATGCGGTTACAAAAATTTCCGATGATAACTGTGCTCTGCAGAATTTTTTATACGTAATTACAGACAAAAAATAAATAAATAAATAAAAACATACAAGCTGACTAACATATCTTGCAAAACTTCGTTTTGGCAAGATAATAAATAAATAAATCATCACAAGGAAGTGTTCACAGTCACGGCGACACATCACACGCACTAACGGACACAGTACGAGTTACTCACTTATTCAGTACACGATATTAGCGCACTCCAGTCACATTACCTCTGCTTATAAAATCGCTCACGACTTGATGAAGACATGAGGAATCAGGAAGAGGAGAACACGTCAAACTTTGTGACGTCATTGTGGGCTGTGGCTCGAGCCCAGAGTCGAAACGCAGCGTCCTTGCCATTGTTGTCGTTGTCATTGTTGTTGTAGTTGTTGTTGTTGTCAGGGTTTATTTTAACGTGCAGTAGACCCCTACTTGTGCAGTTCTAAATCCAATTTTGTGCAGTACTAAAATTTATAACAACAAGCTCAAATGTGCTAAGATCCTCGTCCTCTTAGTGATGACGTCATAGTTATCAGTTTATGTATCAGGTGTGCGCTAAATTATCTCTAATGCCCTATTCGATTCCATCTAAAGTGTTCAAAAAGCTTGCGTTGTTTCGGAGATAATTGTTTATGCGATTTCCATTGCGATATTATGACGTCATAACTTTTTCTTGGAAGAATTTCCTCAATCTGAGATTGTTACTGTCTGCTGTGTGAGCTTTCTGCATGAGCATGTCAAGTTTCAGGATGTTCCGATGAAAACTCTTGGTTTTTGTGAAACAAGAAATTTCAGAAAATAGTTATGACGTCATAAAACGAATATGACGTCATTGTGGTGTATCAGATTTGGGTGAAATCATCCGTGCAAATGCCCCGTTGGATTCCCACAAACAGAATTCAAAAAGCTTCCCTTGTTTCAGAGATAATGGTTGTAATGTCCGGAGGGCAGCGGGACTCGCACAGTCGTGAGGATTCTCGAACACTGTTTATTGCCCACCGGATGCACACTACTACACAGAGACTACACCGGCACCACAGACTACAACGACTACACAACGCCTCAGGCGGCGCGAACTCCTATATCTCGTGCAGGCACGTGACCACTCCAAAACCACTCCTCCACGCCTCCACCACGCTCCCTGCACTATACCCTGCCCCGCAGGCCACTACACCACACTCCTCCCTCCTAAAACTATGATTATAAAATGACCATCATAATAATAAGCATTAGCAGCACAGAATACCATGATATAAAAGCAGAGAGGTACAAAAACGATAATAACCAAAAAACACAGGCACATCACACCATATAACATGTCGATGTGAGCGAGTTGAACTTCAACGGACAGGTCCTCGAAAACTGAGTTGCACGACGAACCCACAAAAACCCTGACCGCGTTACAGATATCAAGAAGCAAGGCGGGAAACACAGCATCACTACGCAGCAGAAGCGCCCCCAGGCGGCTCATGCTTACACGCCCTCCGGCGAGGTCGCGACGACCTCCCGAGCAAACCTCCCCCGGCACCACCAAACGCCCCTGGCCGACAAGGCGCCACATCTCCCCTCAGACAGACCCGAATCAGATAAACATTCCGAGCCTGGAAGCCCCGTTGTCTGGAAGCCCCGTGGCGCCAGCGCAGCCGACCTTGGCGAGAACAGAGGTTTGTGCCGCCCGACGCCAAGCCCGTCCGACCTTGGGCGGTGACGCTGAACAGCGCCGTCGGCTGGGTGCACCATCAGTCCCATAACGAACCCACGCATCACAATCAGCCGAGATCTCAACGCACGTCCGAACGGCTTTGGCGAGAACAGAGAGTTGCGCCCCAGGGCGCCAGGCACGCCTGACCTTGGCGAAACCAGGAGTGGGGGTGACGCTGAACAGCGAACCAGCCCCGGCTCCGAGCCGATCCCTGATCCCCACACCAAAATCGCGCATCCAACCCAACCGAGGAAAATATGCACGTCCACATGGACAGTCAGTGCAGCCTGGAGACATATCAGTGTCATTCAACAGCAAAAACATCGCCTGTTTCAATGCAACCTTCCCCTCACGTACAGCGCGTCCACCCAGCATAATCCCCACACATGACAGGGCAGCGAACCGTGGGCTGCCCTCGCAGCTGGAGGCTGGCGAGACCTCTTTATTTGCCACGATCGCCCCCAAGGCCTTCACATCACATCGATCATATCGAACATCCCAGCGATCGATCCCGTTGCTCCAGAACCGTACAACATCGTCACAGGAAGCAGTGAACGGCAGCTCACGCTGCATCGTCGCGGCCCCCGTCGCCGGAACCTCGCCCTCGCGTCCCGAGGGAGGCCCGGGCCCAAACGGAGGTACGTGCCCCGAAGGAGGCACAGGTGCACCTGGAGGTACGAACTCCGAAACAGGAACTGCGAGCCCCTCCCCTCGCACCATGAACCATGGGAGCGCAACCCGCTGACCCTGCTGGGCAACCAAGACATGTGTCCCGCCAACCGCCAGCAGCGCTTCACCGGCATACGTGTGCAATGCGAGGGTAGTACGAGCGGACTCAACCCGACACCTGATCAGTGCCCCGATCATCTCGACCTCCACTGGCATTGGTCCTGTCACCGTCGGACCAATTGAAAACAGGTTCAACATTGGCAGCATCAGTGCCCCGATCATCTCAACCTCCACTGTCATTGATCTTGTCACCTCCGGACCAATTGAAGACAGGTTCAACATCGGCAGCATCTCCCACTCCGGGTCGCCAGGATCTCTATACCCAGGCTGCACGACTCGACCCGGGGCGTCAAAGTGTACGCCATGCACCGAACACCGTACCGGCAGTAGGTCTCGACCCGGGACGTAAGGGTCGCTTCGCACACCGCCATCGATGACCGTTATGATGGGCAATGACTCTCGGCACACACACCGTAAACGTCCCCGAGTGCTCAAACCGCCATCCGATTGACTGCATTGCAACGCTCGGTCCCGACCCGTGCCGAAGACCGTGCGTGCGGCTGTGCGCGCCTGGAACATCGCGCTGACCTCCGAATCATCCGCTGCGCACCGACCATCGAGACCCCGGACATTCCTCGGAGCTTGTGCGACGCCTGACGCCGCGTCTGAGCTGAACTTCATGCCCTCGTCCTTTAGCCGTGGCCTCGCAGAAACCATTCCCGAGGTTTGCAAAGCAGAAATAAAACGAACTCCGAGCGCGGCCGTCGTCCACTCAACGTGACTCGCAGGCGCCGGCGGGACGTCAGGCTACAGGACCCGACCCGCCCTGAAGCCGTGCGCGCGATAATGAAGTGATACCAAATCACTCAGCAGCCGATAATGTTCCGTTGATAGCGAGGCGAGCAAGATCGATTTGCATTTGCTTTCATCGTCCACATTATTCGCGTGGAAATAGCAGCCCAATTGTTCAGAAAACAATTCGAAGTCGTCTCCGATGAAGACGGGCACGCGTCCGTGCGCCGTGCTCTGCCCTTCCGCCATCCTCGAGCCATCCGTGACGGCGAGACGCCTGGCCCCGAAGCCTGTGCGTGCGGCGCGCGAAACTCGTGACGTGCTTCTCCGGGACCCCGCCCGGTGTAGACCTCGAACCGCGCGAGATGCACTGAGTTACTCGCTGCAGCGATCCAATCGCCCCGGCCAAAAACTGCACGTCAATCCCGACGTAACCCAGGCACTTTGCACACGCCGATCCGAACAGACTCGTCGCCAATGTAATGTCCGGAGGGCAGCGGGACTCGCACAGTCGTGAGGATTCTCGAACATTGTTTATTGCCCACCGGATGCATACTACTACACAGAGACTACACCGGCACCACAGACTACAACGACTACACAACGCCTCAGGCGGCGCGAACTCCTATATCTCGTGCAGGCACGTGACCACTCCAAAACCACTCCTCCACGCCTCCACCACGCTCCCCGCACTATACCCTGCCCCTGCAGGCCACTACACCACAATGGTATCGGCGATTTCCATCAGCGGTGATATTATGACGTCATAACTTTTTTTCTAGGAAGAATTTTCTAAATCGGAGATGGTTCCTGCCTTTGCATGGACTTTATGTATATACATGCCACTTTTCACGAAGATCCGATGAAAACTCTGGACTGTGAAACAAAAAAATGTAAAAAAGGAGGAATAACATCATAATGATGTATTATTTTTGCGTTTAATGATCTCTGCTAATGCCCCGTTCCATTCCCGCAAACATAATTCAAAAAGCTTTCCTAGTTTCAGAGATAATTTTTTTGGGCGATTTCCATTAGCGGAGACATGATGTCATAAGTTTTTTTCTAGGATGAATTTTCACAATCGGAGATGGTTACTGTCTGCGCAGGGTCTTTTTACATATATATGCCAAGTTTCAGGAAGTTTCGATGAAAACTGTAGGCTGTGAAACAAAAAAGTCCACAAGAAGAAGAACAAGAACAACAACGTGAGTAAGCCTTAGAGATCCTCCACGAGGATCTAAAAACTCCAATGTCAAATAAAGAAACAAGAAGTCAATGCATGACCATGATACTGTTACGTTTGAGGGGGGGGGGGTATGCATTCAAAGGGTAATTAGGATGTTTAATTAGGTATGCCATACTGTTCGAGTTTACCAGGATCTCAATGTAATAAGTAGCAATTCAGTGGTGATAAGTTGTCTAGTAAATGTTCATTTCTTCAAGGGGGAAATGATAATTGTCACGTAATTAGATAGGGACACGGGATAGGGTAAGTGTGTCTGCGTAAACCCCTTTTAGTATTCTCTGGAGGCTGGCCGTGACGTCACAGGACAGTGCAGCGGATGGCTCCGCCCCGTGATCACGATTGGCGGAAGGCGACGGTGGTGGGCCAATAAACGGCTCGATTGGAAGTGACGAGGATGGGAGGATAAAAAGGTTCTGTTCGGGGTCGAAAAAGAAGAGGAAGAAGATCGGGACAAAAAGATCGTGTTTTTTTGGGGTGGAGGCTGTTGCGCGGGAAGCGTACTTGTTGTTGTGCTGATTCGATCGTGTTCTTCTTCGTGTCTTGGAGCCTTGCTGAGCCTCGTGCCTCACCTTGGTTGGCTCTGGGGTTCTGCTGACTTGGAGTACGGGGTCGAATGGCGGGCGGACCTGTCTCCCTCTCCTGCTCGCAATTTGGCGCTAGAACTGGATCCCTGGCGGCTGTGAGCGGACTTGGGCCAGGACCAGGAGGTCGACAGCACCACGGTTTCTCCTGCCCCCCCCCCCCTGACGAGAGCATTGCCAGCTCGTCCGAGCTGATCCAGGGACAGTTGAGTCCACACCACGGGCCAGCCTGACCACCAGAAATAGCTACGTTTTGTGTGTGTGTGAGTGTGAGTGTGAGAGTGTGTGAGTGTGTGTGTGTGTGTGTGTGTGTGTGTGTGTGTGTGTGTGTGTGTGTGTGTGTGTGTGTGTGTGTGTGTGTGTGTGTGTGTGTGTGTGTGTGTGTGTGTGTGTGTGTGTACTTGGCGCCTTAGAGTGTTTGAGATCTGTATATTCATTGGAATTGTCTGTGTTTTTCCCCATGCCCGATCCCACACCATCCCGTCGAATCTCCCCGGATCCCTCTTCTTGCCGAGTCTTGTTATTTCTGGTTAATAATAAAAACAAATAAACATCATCAACTCAGTGAAAAGCGACTCGTGCCACCTTCCTCGTCCCGTTTGCGGTAGAGCGATTAGAACCGCCATGTTTGGGTTATAAATAAATAAACCGCCTCCATCGTTTCAGCTCATTCTACGTTGGCGGGACTGTTCAAGTCCCGTGAACGTCACATTGGTGTCAGGGTGTTGGATGTTCGAACCCCTCTAAATTATATTTGGTATCGGGAGAATATACCAAGATTAAAATCTCGCCACGAATTGGAATATAAAATCACTGCAGAAAAGCGCGTGAGCGCGGGAAAATTTTGGCGGGATTTTTCAAATTAAATGTAATTGGCGGCAAACGGGAGGAGGTTGTGCGGGCCCAGAAGATCCTGCGGGAAGAGGTGAATCAGTCCATTCAACGTTTGGAACAGGAGGCAAAATTGACCCATGAGACCCTCACCACAAAACATCTTTGGCCACAGTGGGCTCCGAAATTGGATACGCAGCCACAAGGGTGTTTGATCCCTGTGCTGGATTCGGACAAGGGAGAAACTGAGAAGCGGGCCACCGTAAAAGTGATCCCTCTGGTAAATTTCGACGGGTCAGGGAGCGTTGAAGCTTTTCTGACGCAATTTCAGTGCATTTCCCGACTAAACGGGTGGAATGAACAGGAACGTACAGGGAATTTGGTGGCAACGTTGCGGGGACCAGCCGTAGATGTGTTAAACGTGATCGCGGAGGGGATGTTGACCAGCTCCCACATTTGCGAGGCGTTGAGCCGTCGGTTTGGGTTCGCGGCAAACTGTGATCTGGTGCGGGCCCAGCTCCAGCACCGCAGATTGAAGCCGGGTGAGACTGTGCAGGAGCTGGCACAGGACATTTACCAATCAGTCAGGATCGCGTATCGGGACCTTACAGTGGAGGCGTGGGACAGACTGGCACTAGAGAAATTTTTAGCTGCTCTTCCTGACCCTGAGGTCCGAGCGCAAGTGGAGTTACAGGATCCACCCACCATTCACCGAGCGGCCGAGTGCGCGGCCAGGCTGGCCTCGTGGAGTCGGCCGGGTCGGGTTCCAGAGAGGCCATCGGTGACGATCCGACAGGCGGAGATCCAGGATCAGGGAGGGGACTGGGAGAAATTGGCATTACCCAAATATTACAGAGGATGAATCCTCCTGCTAAACCGCCAGGTCTATCCGAGATGCCCTTTCATAGGTCGGGTCCGGAGATCACTGTCGGGGGTCGGGGAAACTAGATTGGGCTGAGCATATAGGGCCATGCTCGGCTGGTGAGATTGTGGCGAAGTGCCCCCTTTGGTGAAAATAGTGAATTGTGCGAAAATTGGCATGGGTTTGTAAATTCTGCTAGGTTTTAGAGTGACAATCGGGACAGTGGGTAATTGGTAACAAAGCGGGCACGAGTGGCTGTCCAATGGCTGGTGCGTGGATCGGGTGAGGAAAAGTGCTGTGTGAGTTGCTTCAAGTTAAGAAATGAAATGTATTGTTGCGGATTCGCGCCCGCCGGCGTGCTGACGGCCACGTAACTCGAATCGCGGCACGTCGCCCACCGGACGGACAATCCAGTCGTGACCCTCTCGGACTAACGCCGGGAACCAGTCACGGGTGGACCTTTCGGTCTCACCGCGATCGAGCCAATCAGCCCCCGCGTGGGATAGGGTTGCTCGCCAAATTCGACCTACCTAAGTACCCACACGGAGGGTAGACCGGGCGATCGCACCTCGCCACAGGTCGACTTCGGACACGGGCCGCTTAAGCGACCCGTTCCGTACTATCGGGATAACCGAGCGGTGTTATCGTCGACCTCGACGGTTCGATTAATTATCGGGCGTATTCAGCCCACTACCAACCCTTTACGTGAAGCAAGATGAGGATTCAATGAAAGAAATGACGAAGCGAAGCGGGAAACAGTTCAACACAAAGCACATTTATTCGCGATGAACGGAAAGCACACATATTCAATTCCACCAAAAGCACATAGAAAAGAAAAACACAATGCAATTTACACAAAAAGCAAATGCGACAATGCAGATCTAATACCGATTACGCGAGCACACGGCAACACTTATACAATTTTACTTCACAGACGGCGCCGACAACACATACCCAAAACCAAGGAAAAGAATACCCTCAAGGATGAGGCGGGCCTGAGGCCGAGACCGGGTCGGGCCTACCCGTCTGGTGATGAGACGCGGAGCGGCGATGGTGCCTCAGCTCCGCGGGCCTCGCGGGCAGTGTCTGGTAAGGGGTGGGAAAGGGGCCCCCTTGGTCGCACTATCTCAGCGCGGGGGGAAACAGGAGGGGGTTGCTGATGCTCGGGGTATAGAGGATTCCTACTCTGCCTCGAGTCCCACGACGAGCGTCTCCACCTCGGCCAGGTCGCGCTATCGGCCTCCCTGGGGTGCAGCTCCCTGCACGACGCGAGCACCCCCTCGTCTGCCCTCGCCGCCTCTCCACAGCTCCGTCCCCTCCGCTCCGACTCCAACGCACACGACAACGACCAGCTCCTTTTTGCTCCTTCTTCCCAACTCCACCGCCCGCGAAGTCTTAACTCTCTGTTCTTTTGACTGACGAACGCGGTCGCTTTTATAAGCCCCGTGGCTTCGCTCTCTCAGCTTTGACCCCCTCCCTTCGACCTTTCACCTCGCTCCCCATTGGCCCGAGAAAAAGTGGGCGTGAATGCTTTTTGATCCATAAATTTGCATATATCGATCGCCCTCCAACGCCCTGGGGGCGGGGCCAAATCGCCCCTTGCTCACCGATTGGACGGAACAAAAGTGGGCGTGTGTCGTTTTTGATCCGTTTTTGAAGTGGAAAATCCGTGGTTTTGTACACGCTGTTCGGCGCGCGCCCTGCACGAGTCCAACACCGGTACCCACAAGCGGCGCAAGAACGGTGGCGATGCGACGGTTGCGAGGTGTGACGGGAAAGGTCGTGGCTGTTGTGGTGAAGCGGCGTTGTGGTGGGTGGTGGTGGTGGTGACAATGGCGGTTGGTCCAAAATAAAGATAGTAAAAGAAAAACGGCTATCCTGAAGAGTCGCAGCACGCATGAATAACATTTATTCCCACTAGACAACGGGTTTGGGCCTAACTACACATATACTTACCGAGATATCTCACCTAAGGGACCTGAATGGTGGTTTGCGAATCTGGTAACCACAACAGTATGGTGCACACGTTGATTTTTTTTTTTATTGGACATGGTGTGGTAACAGGGAAGGTCATGGTCGGTGAAGTGTTAGAAATGCAGGTGTCACATGTAAGGCCGATGGGGTGGGGGAGTCATGTGGGTTTTGTGGGTGGGGATGATGTGCTTGTCCACAGGGATTGCTGAAGCTCACAGTGAGCGGGAATTGCAACCCCCTTCAAGGAGATTCACCCCTGGTGGCTGACGGTGACAGTGTCTGGAGGCAACTGGGAGAGGGTCTGGTTGGGCGACCAAGGCGGGTAGGACCTTGGCGACCCAGGAAGGCCAGAGGAGCCAGTGAGACCCCTTCCAGTGTGTTGTACGGGATGAGAGCTGATGGCTACCAGGGGTGTGGGAATCAAAGGGAGCGGGGCGGAGAAACGTCCGGGTTGGACTAAAGCTTATCTGTGGGCATGGTTGCACCTGAGATGCCCCCATCATCTTGTGGTAACCCACCCCACGGCCACGACGGGATTCAGCCTGCATGATTAAAATGAGGACCATGACCTAGAAATGTGATGATGACCATGGTGTGAGTGTTGTGAAGAGTATGAGTCCCACTCGATCCCGCACAACTTGACATGTGCAGCAAGGGCATGATGTCCGCATAATTTTGGGGTCAAGCAAATTTGAAAATTGGCTCCCCAGGTAACGCTGGGTCTATTAGCATCCACTGGGGGAGGCGGTCAAGCGTAAATATCCTGTGAATCGTGTCGTTAAGGCTTAGAGTAGGAATGTAAAGTATAAGTGTTGTGTTTTTGTGGAACCTTTTGTTTTCCCCTCCCCAGATCACTGGAAGAGTGCTGGGCAAGAGCGATGATCCAGAGGATGGAGTGCAACTTCGCTCAGTGCTCTCATGTGATAAAATAATAAATAAAAAAAACGAATGATTGTTTAGGTGAGGATAAGGCCATAAGGGGGTAGTACATTAAGCAGGATAGGTAAGTTAGCTGCGACTCGCTGCCCATTGCCCCTCCTACTTTATTTCGTTAGGTTAATTAGGTGTGAGTCAGTAAGTGTTAAGGCTGGTACGGTAGCACCTGTGATATACCTTGCAGGAGCTGCGGTACCAGAGGAGGGGGCAGTTTTACGTTTGAGGGGGGGGGGGTATGCATTCAAAGGGTAATTAGGATGTTTAATTAGGTATGCCATGCTGTTCGAGTTTACCAGGATCTCGATGTAATAAGTAGCAATTCAGTGGTGATAAGTTGTCTAGTAAATGTTCATTTCTTCAAGGGGGAAATGATAATTGTCACGTAATTAGATAGGGATACGGGATAGGGTAAGTGTGTCTGCGTAAACCCCTTTTAGTATTCTCTGGAGGCTGGCCGTGACGTTACAGGACAGTGCTGCGGATGGCTCCGCCCCGTGATCACGATTGGCGGAAGGCGATGGCGGTAGGCCAATAAAACGGCTCGATTGGAAGTGACGAGGACGGGAGGATAAAAAGGTTCTGTTCGCGGTCGAAAAAGAAGAGGAAGAAGATCGGGACAAAAAGATCGTGTTTTTTTGGGGTGGAGGCTGTTGCGCGGGAAGCGTACTTGTTGTTGTGCTGATTCGATCGTGTTCTTCATCGTGTCTTGGAGCCTTGCTGAGCCTCGTGCCTCACCTTGGTTGGCTCTGGGGTTCTGCTGACTCGGAGTACGGGGTCGAACGGCGGGCGGACCTGTCTCCCTCTCCTGCTCGCAATTTGGCGCCAGAACTGGTTCCCTGGCGGCTGTGAGCGGACTTGGGCCAGGACCAGGAGGTCGACAACACCACGGTTTCTCCTGCCCCCCCCCCCCCTGACGAGAGCAAGGCCAGCTCGTCCGACGCTGATCCAGGGACAGTTGCGTCCACACCACGGTCCAGCCTGACCACCAGAAATAGCTACGTGTGTGTGTGTGTGTGTGTGTGTGTGTGTGTGTGTGTGTGTGTGTGTGTGTGTGTGTGTGTGTGTGTGTGTGTGTGTGTGTGTGTGTGTGTGTGTGTGTGTGTGTGTACTTGGCGCCTTAGAGGGTTTGAGATCTGTATATTCCTTGGAATTGTCTGTGTTTTCCCCACGCCCAATCCCACACCATCCCGTCGAATCGCCCCGGATCCCTCTTCTTGCCGAGTCTTGTTATTTCTGGTTAATAATAAAAACAAATAAACATCATCAACTCAGTGAAAAGCGACTCGTGCCACCTTCCTCGTCCCGTTTGCGGTAGAGCAATTAGAACCGCCATGTTTGGGTTATAAATAAATAAACCGCCTCCATCGTTTCGGCTCATTCTACGTTGGCGGGACTGTTCAAGTCCCGTGAACGTCACAAAACTGAAAAGCAAAAGTACATTTATTTACAGTTTATATGACAAGAAGTATATTTTTAATTTTACATACACAAATGTATGCTGATTAGTACTTTGTTTTAAATTTTTTGTCAAATACTAAGATGGTTAAAACTTAAAACACTGTGTTTATATGACTAGATATATATTTTTAGTCTTACACATGTTGAATTGTACTTTGATTTTACATTTTGTGTCAAACAGTACATGGTAAAAGATGGCAAAAACAGTGAAACTTTCATATATGCAAGATTTGCAAAGTTGTATCTAGGATATAATCTAAAAACATCTTTTTTTTCAATGGCAGTTCAGCTGTATGTAATTCTGCATCAAGACTGTCATCAGCATTTATTTTCTGTGCTTCAGAGAGTACACCTTTAAAGTAATTTTGTTCCTTTACTTTGGTTACTTCTCTTGTTCGACATGCCTTTGTGGAAAGCCAGGTGAGAACAGCAGGCCGTGGATCCCACAAGTCAATTGCAGGCATATTGTAATGGACGTATAAATAATAATTCTCTGTCTCTAATGACATTCTTGAGCGGTCTATGCTTTTCAGTGCATTGCTAGAGCTCACAAGTCTCTCCACATCTGCTGAATGTGGCTTTGCTGCTAAAATTCTGGCATAAACTCTGGCCAAAGTATCGTAGTGCCCACCTGCAGATAAAAGCTGGCTGATTATTTTTGACAGGGTTAGGTTAGAGAATTGCCCTGACTCAGTGAAATCGTTGTACTCCATGCCCAAAGCCATAAGATCTAAATCTGGACACATAAGTTTGTGGACTGCCTTGAGGTTTGCATCCTTTTGAAATTTGAGAAAAGGAGCCAAAGTTTCCAAACACTCATTGTCACTGCCAAACCGTTGAGTTAAAAAATATTTTAGTGCTTCTATGACCTCAACCTTGATTGCCGATAAATTGCATCTGTCTGTAACAAAAAGATGATGACCTCTTCTCCGCCTTGGTTCATCACTAGTTAGCTTAATTCCTTTCAGCATATAGAAGGATCTCTCATCACTTTCGACGAGCTGTGACTGTGCTTGAAGACAAGACACCCAACCCCCTAAAAGAGGGGTCTTCTGATAAAGAGCTGCTAATAATTGTCTTCACAAGCGGTACCTCTCGTTGAATGTCGAGCAGTGCGACATTATCAGATTGTATTTTCTTCTGAAATCTTGAAAACACTGCCAGCACATCGGCTATAAATGTAAGCAATTCTAGGTTTGTTTTGTTTGTCAGCAAAGTTTCAAATCCTTCGGGTTGTTTGTCGTGAGACTGTTGCATATGAAGTACTAATGCATGCCATGATTCGAGAACAGAATTCACCAGGGAAAATGTGTACTCACTCCAACGAATCTTCAAATACTTTTGGAAGGGACCGACATTCTCGATCATTTGTACTGGCTAATTCTTTCAGCTGTTGAGTTCTCAGACCAGATGTGTGAAAAAAGCTTGACAATCCACTTAGTTTCTGCAGCAAGTGGCTTGCTTCTGACACAAGATCCGTGACTAACTTCCAAGCTAACCGAGTGTGATGAACAGCACACCAGATTTTCTGTTTTGGGATTTCAGAGTCAATGGAATCAAATAATGCCCATAGACCATTTCTTTCTCCAGTATTAACACTGGCTCCATCAGTTACTATTGATGACATATTTTGAAAAATATATTCTGTAGTGGGTTCGCCAACTGTGTTTTTGCAGGCCGTCTTAACTGCATTAAAATGTCCTTGTGTGCCTATTATATCAGGTTCTGCTGCACCAAAGAACACTCGTTTCATCTTCACCAGTTTTGCTAACTACCTTTGCCATCACAAAGATCTTGTCTCGCTGAGTTTGGTCAACCGACCCATTGCATCTAAAGGCCCGGTCACACCTTGACGTTTTAGCCAACGTATGCCGATTTTTGAATTTTTTTTCTAAAACGCTGGCACACGTTGAATACGTTATGGGTAAGTTTTGATAACATTGAGAGCATGCTGAAAAACACTGCCATACGTCGTTGTACGTTGGCTTTAAACGTTGTACTTTTTGGTTGTCCTCAAATTTTTTCATGCTTGAAATTTCACGACGTATGCCGGCGTATGACTCACACGTTCCGCTACGCTGGCCACAAGTTGTATGCATGGTCTGCGATCGTTGACAGACGTCAACACATGCTACTTGTAAGTTAATCATAAGTTGAGACACGCCGAGGTAATGTTTAGCGTACCCAAAACTTATTTCTAACCTATGATTAACGTGTTGTTGGCACGTTACGCGATTGTTGCCACACATCGACAGACGTTACTTTTAAGTTACTCATAGGCTGAAAGACGTCGGTATAATGGATCGTCCTTGCGTCAGCGTCCACGGCCACGGCCAGGACACTTATTTGCAGCATTCTTCAAACTTTTCTTCGGCATGACGAGGATGTTCACACTTCGATGTCTAGCTTGGCTATGATTCCAATTGTCCATCGGCAGCGTCTATTTAAAATAGTCGAGTTTGAGCGTTTTAACACGTTCAGAAGAAACGCTTCAAATTTCAAAACCCCAGCGTCAAAAAACAAAGGCGAGTGACAGCAATTTAAATCGTTCATTGTAAACAATGAAACTAGCTGAGTGGTACCGTTTAAAAGTCGTTGAGTGTAAAAAAAAATCCAATTGTTGAGCGCAAGCGTCTACTTTCAATAGTGGAGATGCAGCCATTTAAATCGTTGAGTTTATCATTTAAATCGTTAAACGCAAGGACGATCCATCATAACCCACACCCTCCCCCTCACACTCACCTACTACTGCCAACATGAACAAACTACTACTAATACTAATACTAATACTGATACTGATACTGTTACTGCTGACATGGACATCGACTCAAAAAGGACTCGAAAACACTGTTGGGTTCCCCTTTTATGAGCAGCATTTTTATATACCAATTCCCAAAACTGCTGGGAACACGTGTTTATATGGCAGTTGTAAGCTAGAAACACGTTAATTTTTTTTTTGTCGACCGGAAGACGTCATTGGAATACGTCTACATACGTCGATGTGTGTTGGGACTACGTAAAGAATTGGTTCAAAGCACGTCAAACATAAGTTAGAAATAAGTTTCGCGTAAAAAAGACATTACCGCGACGTGTTTCGACTTATGAGTAGCTTATAAGTAGCCTTTGTGGACGTGTGTAAGCGTCCACATATCGTGTGTAAAACTTATCCCCATCGCATGCGGAACGTGTGTCAAACGCCGAGTACGTCGTAAAATTTTGAACATGTTTAAAATTTCTTGACGTACTCTACTTACTACGACGTATGATAGCGTACTTTAGCGTTGTACTCACGTATACCAAACTTACTCATACCGTATTTGACGTGCCCCAACGTTTTAGACACATTTTTCTCAGGTCGGCATACGCTGGCAAGATCGCCAAGGTGTGACCGCGATGTTGACACTTCCATTTCTACGGCAGTTATGATTCGAATCGTTGTGCGTCAGCCTTTTAATAGGCTACGTCACGACATCGTCGGCAATGCGTGCAACACGCTATGCCGAAGTTAGACTATCGTTGGGCATCGGTTGTGTAGGTCGACAACAGGTTCAGCATTCGTTGGTATAAGTTATCTATAACACAACGAAACGTTCTGTGTCCGTTACACATAAGACCAAGTCGCTATGAATACGTCCGAATCTTTAAAAAAAAACATCAAAAGTTCAACGTAAGCCAGCGTTTTACATAAATTTTAATACGTTGCCATCGCTGGCTAAAACGTCAAGGTGTGACCGGGCCTTAAGGGATATTGCTCTGGAATGTTCTATCTTTTTTGAAAGCGAGGCCCTGTCTGCTTCCACAATACACTTTAGCATCTCCAGGTGGCAAACAGGTGAGACATAGTGCAAGTTTTGATCAAGTTTTGCCTCCTTAGATTCATCCTTAGGAATGAATTAACAGATGTCAGATGCTGTATGTTGTGATTAGCAGTTCACTATTTAAAGACAGTTTATGATAGAATATACAAAAGTGTTACAATTGCTCCGGTCTCCCCGACGCAGATTTCACAGGCACGAACATGACGAAATCGGCCGAGATCTAGACTCTAGCTAGTGTCGTATGAGTTTCATCAACATTGTTTCAACAATATGGAATTATGGAATTATGGAATAGATCTACTGGGATATTTTCAACCACATTAGGTTTTTTTTAAAATACTTGGCATACCATTAATAGGTTACTCTGCTTGACAAATCTGCACCACAAGGCTAGGCCTACAGGCTCTGCCAGCGATCATCTGAGCGATGGTTCTGTAAACACGCACTGACCTAATAATTCACGTGCAGCTTTGGGCGACTAGCGTATGAGACATTGAGTAGTTCGCAAGGCTGTTCCAAATTTCTGCGCGTTTTGAATGCACTTGGATATTTACGGTTATACTTTTAGCTAATGATACTAATTTTATAGACTCCAGTGAGGCATCCTGTGTTGTGTACCTTGTCAAAGGATACAATGGAACTTAGAATCTATAAAATGTTAAAAAAAATGGCCATTACAAGTACTTCTCAGACTCAGAGAATCTCAAACACTGGGCCATGGCACCTGCTTCAAAGATTTGTGCAGTTCTAAACTTTCCTTAAAATAAACCCTGGTTATTGTTGTTGTCGTTCAACTTTACGGCCCACCCCACCACCATCGTTGGGTATGACAAAAACAAAACATTATTAAGAGGAAAATGGAGTTCACGTAATATAATGCTGCTGGATGAGTGGAGGATCTCCCAACATGCCCTGAGAGCCAGGAAACCCTCCAAAGCACATTCTACACAAATTCTGAGGACTAATGAAGAACCCATCCTTATAAAGATGGGGTTAATTCCCCCAGAATGACAGACGAGATGGGATGGTTCCCCAATCATTGTTTACACCATGCACACCCCAGGTACAACCAACAATTCCCGTGCAGCCGTTCAGGAGTGCATGGAAGTGCTGGTACAGGGGATCAATGATAAATGCACAGAAGAGATGGAGCGTGAACAATGCGACACGGGATTGCAATGTCTCATCGAGGTTATTATAATAGTCTCACCCCCAAAGGGGACACCACACTGTTACCACGTGTGTGTGTGTATGTGTGTGTGTGTGTGTGTGTGTGTGTGTGTGTGTGTGTGTGTGTGTGTGTGTGTGTGTGTGTGTGTGTGTGTGTGTGTGTGTGTGTGTGTGTGTGTGTGTGTGTGTGTGTGTGTCCCCTTTGGGGGTGAGAATATACTCTTGCTGGACTCTTGCTGGCTGCTTAGAAAAAAGAACATTGGAACAGTGTGTGCAGAGATAAGATAGTAATTAACCTTGAGTAATCCAGCGGAGCGCTGTGTGAGCAGAGCTAGGGAGTGACGCGTTACTTCCTCTTATCTTTAGTTTTGTTCCACTTTTCTGTCAGGCAATAAGCCAACTGCTTGCAGCTGGTCAGGTTGGAAGAAAGGACAATTGTGAGATAAACACTTATCCAAAAATAAAACCGACTATACTCGTATAAGAGGGTAATATAACCGTCTCAGATAGAGCGCACCCTCCGGGCTTCCTCAGTTATTGGTGTTCCTGGTGTTTGCTGTGTTTCATGTGCACCTACCTTGGTGGACAATAAACAGCTTTCTCTCTCAAGTACATCGATGTCTTCAGACCTTGGTGAAGGGTGATTGACGTTATGACGTGTGTGTGTGTGTGTGTGTGTGTGTGTGTGTGTGTGTGTGTGTGTGTGTGTGTGTGTGTGTCTGTGTATATGTGTATCTGTGTGTGTGTGTATGTGTCTGTCTGTATGTATGTATGTGTGTGTCTGTGTGTCTATGTATGTGTGTATATGTGTCTGTCTGTCTGTGTGTATGTGTGTGTATATATGTGTTTGTGTGTGTAGTGTGTGTATGTGTCTGTGTGTGTGGTGTGCGTATATATGTAGTGTGTCCACACCAATAGATTTTCACTATGTGAATGGTTTTCTCTGCAACTACTTTTCCGATCGATGCAAAACTTCTTTTTTTCCAACTTCAGTGCCAACTCACTCCTCTCACCCCTCACTCTCAAAGCAACCATCCCACTCTTCTCCCTCCAAGCCTCCCTCTCACCTCTCTCAAAAACTCCCCCCTCACATTTCTCCCACCATTCACCCCCCTCACTCATCCTTACCAAAGTTGCCCCCCCTCCAATCCACAAAGCTGCCACCTTCCACTGTCCTCTCACCTCCATCTCTTCACTCCACCTCTTCAAATCCTCAACTGCCTTCTTCTCCCTCTCTTGTCCCCCTTCTCCCCCAGCACCACAAAGGCTTTTCGCCTCCTCATTCGGCCCCCTCCCCTAGGTATTCTGCAATCCCCCACACTCTTTCAACAACCCTCCTTACCTCCCTCCCCCATCCCTTGTCCTCCCCTCCCCTTCCCCCCACCCCCTGCACCCAAAGCCTCCTCCCCTACCTCTTCATTAAAAGTGTGGACCTCAAATATCCGGGGCCTTCGCTCAAACCTTTCAGATCTTTCCATACAGGCTGCCACTGACAAACCAGACATAATCTGCCTAACAGAAACTTTCCTCCCCCAAGACGTGTCTGACTCCCAAGTATCTCTCCCTGGTTACTCCCTCCTCCGGTATGACAGACCTGAGCCTCGTCCTGGTGGAGGAGTTGCTCTCTTCATCAAAGACTCTATTCCTCACTCTCCACGCACTGCCCTCACTCCCCCACACCCCCAGAAATACCTCTGGCTACGGCTTCCCCTCCAATCCCACCTCATGTTTATATGTGTACTGTACCGTCCACCTAACAGTGATGACTCCATCTACACCTCACTATCTGAAAACATGGACCAACTTCTATCTTCTCATCCAAACTCTCTCTTCCTCTTATGTGGTGACTTCAATTGTCATCATGCCAGTTGGCGAGGTGTGGGTACCTCTCTCACCTGTCATGGAACCTCAGCAAAAGCTTTCTGTGACTCATTGGGACTGACTCAAATGGTCAATTTCCCGACCCGGATTTCAACCAATGGTACTCCATCTCTTCTGGATATGATTTTGACAAATTTCCCTGACATTATCTGCTGCTCTTCCTCCGCACCAATTGGTTCTTCTGACCACGTCCTTGTCAAAGTGGACATTTCTCTGGCTGTTATCGGAGAACCACCTCACCGCCGTCGAGTCTGGCATTTCACTCAAGCCGACTGGCAGGGTCTCCAAGTAGCCATCAAACTTATAGACTGGTCTCCTATCTCTACTTTCTCCAACATCAACTCATCCTGGGAATTCTTTCAAAGAAACTTGCTCTCCCTCATGCACAGATTTATCCCTTCTCGTCTTCAGTTGTCCAACCCTTCCTCCCGCCCTTGGTTCACTGAAGCTTGTGGGGAGGCAGTTGTCCTGAAACAACTTCCCTTTGCCTGATGGAAAGCAAACCCAACTGAGGGCAATCTCAGTTCCTTCCATAAAGCTCGGAACAAGTGTGTGTCTACCCTCAGGAGAGCCAGAAAACAACATCTTTCTCATCTCAAGTCTGAACTCTCAAACCTCTCTCCCTCCTCAAAATCCTGGTGGCGTTTAATCAAATCTGTTTCTGGTGTATGTTCCCCCTCCAGCCCCTCCCTTACCTCAAATGGCCGCACTGCTGATACCGCAAGTGAAAAAGCTGAATGCCTAAACTCGGTGTTTGCAGCTAAATCTTGTGTCCAAAACCCATCACTTTCTCTACCCACCTTACCCAGTCGCACCCAACTGTCCCTGGACTCTGTGTCCTTTTCTCCTGACAAGGTGGAGAGCTTGCTGTCACCCTGCAACCGGTCCAGACGGCATCAGCCCACCTGTCCTCAAATCCTGCTCTTCTGCTCTTGCTAACCCTCTCTCTGCTCTATTCACCCTCTCATTTGCTCAAGGTCATCTGCCATCTGCTTGGAAATCAGCAAACATTACTGCCCTGCACAAAAAAGGTGCAAAAACAGATCCCTGCAACTACAGACCAATCAGATTTCTCCCAATAATCAGCAAGGTTATGGAATCCATCATCGCTTCAGACATCAAATCCTTCCTCTTCGCCAATGGCTTGATTTCTGATCATCAATTTGGTTTCAGACCAGGTCACTCTACTCTGGATATGCTGCTTCTGCTCTCCCAACAATGGATGGAAGCCCTCAATGCCAGACAGGAAATCCGAGCCGTATCCCTGGACATATCACGTGCTTTTGACACAGTCTGGCACCCTGCCCTACTCACCAAACTCTCTTCCCATGGTATCCAAGGCCATCTCCATTCATGGCTCGCAGACTTCCTCTCCTGTCGCAGTCACCGTGTGGCCCAGATGGAGTTCTTTCATCCCCTCTTCCTGTCCAGGCTGGAGTTCCTCAAGGTAGCGTTCTGGGCCCTGCTCTTTTTCTGGTTTTCATCAATGATCTCTCCGACTCCCTGGAAAATCCTGTATATATCTTTGCTGATGACTTCACCCGCTGCCATACCATCGGTCATCCCTCAGACCGGCAAGCAGCAGCTTCTTCACTCACTGCTGATCTGGATAAAATCACAAACTGGTCCAACACGTGGAACATGTCTTTCAATCCGGACAAATCTCACACACTCACCAAATCTCTTTGAAAGGACCATTTAGAAAAACCCCCCATCCACTTTCTCAACAATCCTCAGGAGGAAGTCCTTTCTTTCAAGCTTCTGGGTCTCACAATCTGCCATGAACTTTCCTGGGAAAGCCACATTTTGAACCTCGCCTCCAATGCCAATCGCCGACTGGGAATCCTCCATTGTGCAAAGTCCTTCCTCGGCCCACCTGAGCTCCTGACTACTTACAAAGCTTTTGTCTGCAGCCTGATGGAGTACTGCTCTCCCTTCTGGGCTGGTGCTCCTGCCTCCCACCTTTCTCGGCTTCACGCTGTAGAAACCAAGGCATTTCGGATCATCGGCATCTCCCGCAATAAGGCTGAGTCTTTGGGCCTCTCACTCAATCACCGCAGGTTGGTCAGTGGTCTTTCTGTCTTCTACCATCTCCTCTCCAGCCTCGCCCCCCCCTGCTCTCTCTGTGATTTGTCCCCACCACATTTCTGCAGGGCGCTCAAGGTCCGCCAACAAACCCCTTCTGGTAAAACTACCAAAATCACGAATCACCGCTCACCTTCACTCTTTCATTCCTCTTTTTTCCCGCCTTTGGAATAAACTCCCTCACTCTATTCTTTCCCATTCTTCCCTCCAGGCTTTCAAAACAGCTGTTCAGCACCACCTCTTATCATCCCCCATCCAAATCCTCGACCTTTTCTACCCCCGATAATCCACCCAAGCCCACCTCCTTCAATTCCCTGCTTTCCTTCCTGAAAGTCCCTGTAATGTCCATCTTCTATTCCCCGTGTTCCCCGCCCCATCCCTCTCCCTTCCACAGATCTCCTAATGTCTCTGTTCTCCACTGTTTTGTGCTTCCCTCTTGGCTCATGCCCCCCTTGCTGTGCGGCGTTGTGTGTTAGCTCTCATACGAGCCTCGACAAGGTATACAAAAAAAAAAACACTTTAAACATCGGAGGGACTCCCCATGGAGAATATTTTATTGATAACTCTGCCGTCATCGATCACATGGTTATGGCATCCGTGCTGCATTAAAGGAAAAAATTAGATATCTTTTTCACCAAAACCGCTCAACGAACAAAATTGAAATTTGCCATATGCCATAAACTCCCCATGGGGTGTATAGGGTGATAACGATGACGTCATTGGAGGAGTGGTTTTCCAACCATAATTAGTTGAATTGAAATCCTCATCCGAAAAATCTGAAACTTCATATATCTGATCTATGACCCGATGTGAGTGAAGAATAACCCATGCCAAGAAACTTGATGACATAATAGGGTCCTTGGATGATACTGGTATACGGGCCATAATAGTTGCGTGTTCAGTTGACGATGATATTTTTGTTCAGATTGAACAAGTGAGGTGAGACTATGTGCTCTAGGAATGCCATTGTAGTTTATTTATTCAATTAAATGATGTGGATAGTCAAGGATGGATTAAGTTGGGCTGTGACAGTACCTTGGCTCCATGGTGGAAATCCACCCATGGGCCCTACCCAGGAAAAAAATGCTACAGTTAAAACTATAGTATATGAGAGTTGTACTCTCATATACTACAGTTGGTAACAGGTCCAACTACAGTAGTCTGCAGATAATTACTCTAGGAAAGAAATGCTTGGGTAGCTAGGGTAGCCACCATATTTTTGCTTGGGTTTTTCTACTCTCCTTCACATTCCGCAGCCTGCTGAAGACGATCAGCTGAGAAAATAAAATAAATCGCCTTTTCCCCTTCCGAAACCAAGCCCAACAATGGTAAAAGCATCCAGAAAGAAAAATAGGACCGCCTGTCCTGAAACTTAACTGGATCAAGAGCAACAGTCACTGAAACCGTTCGCAGACCCTTTTGAAAAGACCCTGATCTTTTTTTTTTCATGTCGTGAACAAACTTTGGTACATCACGGGTGATGAAGGCTGTGGCCAAGTTTCATCAAAATCGTATGTTTGGTTCAAGCGATAATGACCGAAGTGTTTACGGACTGACTCACTCAACTGAGGACGCTGCTCGATCACATGAGCTCACCTGACTAAAGTCCAGGTGAGCTCAAAACGATGATTGGTGGTCAAAAACGGTAAAACTACACTTACACGGTTAAACAGGGTCTCACGACTATTGGAATGGTGTCGCCGGTGCTTGGAGACATGACAGCACCGACAAGCATTGGGGACAGATTGGGTATACCTGGATATTGGCAGGAATTATACATTACGACGTAGCTGAGATATGCTGATGTGGATCATCTTTCGCTGTCGACACGGAATTCGAATCCCAACCCAACTTTAAACTGTCACCCTGGTGTTGCCACAGGCAGGGTGATTAATTCATCAATGTGTGTGCCGTCCCTCAGATGGATGGATATTCTTCTTGTTGTTGGTGTGTTGCAGCTTGGCTGCCAGGTAGCTATCATTCTGTTGGGGGCACAGCTGTGCCGCCGATGCTGTGCCTCCACACCAGTACACTGGTACTCCTTTCGCCGACCTCGGAAGGATGACGGGCTGAGTCGACCCCACCTGGTGTTAATTCAGCAGAAAACGTGACTCGAACTCAGGACCCAAAGATCCCAAGCCAGCCTGCCTAACGGCTAAGCCAACACCAAGCTTGGATGGACATTGAACTGCCAGAATTAGTTTGTTGACGTTGAACGTTCCACGTTGTTCTTCACAAAGAGAAGGCGAGCCATCGCCGGCACACTGAATTTTTTTTTCTCCAGAATCCGCCCTAACTACTGCTGCGAGAGGATGGCAAGGCGCTCAGCATGACTCCCAGGCCTGCATACTGATTCTGCAGAATGAACGCTCTCACAGAGTATGGCATATCGGATCGGACATATGGATCGTTGATTGTACACCTGTGTCCGAGTTTGTTCAATCCTCACTCTGTAAAAAGGTTTGTTTTCCTCACCGAAAAAAACAACAACAACAATGATTTTATATCAACAAAAGTCTGAGAGGTCGGTGGTTCGAACCCGACGCAGGCGAGGTGATTTGGCCAAATGGTTTACGTTCTGTTCTTTATAAGGGAATCCATATTTATTTAATTTTTAGATCATCTATCTATAATTCCAGCAATGTGTGTGTGTGTGTGTGTGTGTGTGTGTGTGTGTGTGTGTGTGTGTGTGTGTGTGTGTGTGTGTGTGTGTGTGTGTGTGTGTGTGTGTGTGTGTGTGTGTGTGTGTGTGTGTGTGTGTGTGTGACCACTGTTTCTCGACAACCTCTGGTCCGATCGAATTGAAACTTGCCAGGTATATTGCTGGGGACCCGAGGATGTGCCTTTTCAAGGTTTGATATTAATCGGACAAGTGCTTCCCAAGTTATGGCCATTTATTTGCCAAACCAATGACAAGACACGTTGCGTGGGCGTGGCCGATGGGGAAGGGAAGCTCAGCCGCGTTCCCCATTACGGGTTACAACGTAGGGCTTCCGGAGAGTGATGACTGTAGTGTCCGGGGGGGGGGGGGCAGGACTCGGATAGTCGTGAGGGTTGTCAAACTCTGTTTATTGCCCGCCCGAATGCACACTACTACAGACTACACACCGACGTCTCAGGCGGCGCGCACACCTTTATCCCTTGCAGACACGTGACCACCAAAACCACTCCTCCACGCTCCCCGTGTTGTGCCCTGCCCATGCATGCCAGTACACCACATTCCTCCCTCCTAAAAACATGATTATAAAATGACCATTATGATGATAAGTATGATCGGCACAGAATACCATGACACACAAGAAAAAAAAAGAATAAAATGACATCAACCATGTGGCCGTGAAGCAAACCCAGATGAGACGACACAAAAGGAAACGTGCTTCATCTGCTACCTGCAACCCCAACGCCGTTGGTTAACCTGGCACATCATTCATCCTTTCAAGTTGAATCCCAAAATGCAGTGGACAGGTGCTCGAGTACTGAGTCGCACGACGAACCCAATGAAGGCTGCAGACCCCAAAACCCTGGCCGTGTTAAAGATATCAAGAAGCAAGTTGGGAAGCACAGCATCACTATGCAGCAGAAGCGCCCCCAGGCGGCTCAAGCTTCACTACGCAGCAGAAGCGCCCCCAGGCGGCTCATGCTTACACGCCTTCCGGCGAGGTCGCGATGACCTCCCGCGCCCCCTGGCCAACAAGCTCCATCAAACGCCCTCGGTCGACAAGCTGGCACATCTCCCTCAGACAGGACCGAATCAGGTAAATCAGACAGGACCGAGCCTGCAGGCCCCGCGGGGCCACTGTGGCTAACCTTGGCGAGAACAGAGGGTTGCGCTCCAGGGCGCCAGGCACGTCTGACCTTGGCGAAATCAGGGGAGGGGGTGACACTGAACAGCGAACCAGCCCCGGCTCCGAGCCGATCTCTGAGCCCCACACCAAAACCGCACATCAAACCCAATCGAGAAGACCATGCACGTCCACATGGACAATCAGTGTAGCCTGGAGACATACCAGTGTCATACAACAACAAAAACATTGTCTGCTCCAATGCACCCTCCCTTCCATGTACAGCACGTACTCCCAACACAATACCCACACCTGACAGGGTAGCGACCCGTGGACTGGCCTCGCAGCTGGAGATCAGAAAGACCTCTTTATTCGCAACGACCGTCCACAAGTCCACCCCATCATATCGATCATATCGGTCATCCCATTGATTGATCCCAACCAAACATATCATGCTCACACGCGGACTGCCGGCATTCGTTTTAACAATGCTAAATCGAATTACTTGTGCAGCAAGAATCAAATACACAACAATTAGCAATCCATGAATCACATTATGTGTACGCCTCTTGGATGTCCCGACGCTGAGAAGATTTGCTCGCCGGTCTCCATCCAAACGTCGCAGAGGACACCGTCGATGGTCGCGTTCCGCGAACTTCTTGAACGCGACCGGCTCGCTCCAATCCCCCGCTGAAATCGCCTGCACGACACGGGTGTGCACTGTCCCATGAGCGCAGCGAGAGACCGTCCTCGTTGGCATGGCTCCCGTTGCTCCAGACCCGTATATCGTCGTCGCCGGAAGCAATGAACGGCAGCCCATGTTGCATCGGCGCGGCTCCCACCGCCAGACCCTCGCCCTCGGGTCTCGAAGGAGGCACAGGTGCACCTGGAGGTTCGAACTCCGAGACGGCCGGGCCATCCCGGCCCAAAAGGGCGAGCCCTCCCCTCGTACCACAAACAATGAGAGTAGGGCGCTTTGACCTCGGTAGACCACCGAGACGTTTGCCGCAGCAAGTGGTGCAATCGCTTCGCCGGTGTACGTGTGCAATGCGAGGGAAGATCTTTAAAGACGTAGACCGGGACGTGCACAAGCGGACTCAACTCGAAACACGATCGGTGCCCCGATCGATCGCGAACTCATCTCGACCTCCACTGTCATTGGTCTTGCCACCGGCAGTAGGTCTCGACCCGGGACGTAGGGGTCGCGTCGCACACCGCCATCCATGATCCTTATGATGGGCAATGACTCTCGGCACACACACCGTAGACGTCCCCGAGTGTTCAGACCGCCGTCCGACTGACTGCGTTGCAACGCTCGGTCATGACCCGCACCGAAGACTGTGCGTGCGGCCGTGGGGGCTTGGTACATCGCGCTGACCTTCGGATCATCCCTCTGCGCTCGTGCGACAGCCGACGCCGCGTCTGAGCTGCATTTAATGTCTTCATCCTTTAGCCGTGGCCTCGCAGAAACCATTTCCGAGGCTTGCAAAGCCGAAATAAAACGAACTCCGAGCGCCGCACCGAAAACTGTGCGTGCGAGCGCGCGAAACTCGCGATGCGCTTCCCTGGGCTTCACACCAGGTGGTCGAACTCGAGCCGCGCTGATTTCCCGCTCCAGCGATCCAATCGCTAATACCAATGCAAACCAGGCACTCCGCACACGCCGAACCGAAACATCCTCGTCGCCAGTGTAGTTTCCGGGGGGGGGGGGGCGCAGGACTCGGATAGTCGTGAGGGTTGTCGAACTCTGTTTATTGCCCGCCCGAATGCACACTACTACAGACTACACACTGACGCCTCAGGCGGCGCGCACACCTTTATCCCTTGCAGACAAGTGACCACCAAAACCACTCCTCCACGCTCCCCGCGTTGTGCCCTGCCCACGCATGCCAGTACACCACAATGACTTCGTGTATTCTAATAATTTCTCGATTTCTTATGCGCATTTATAGATAAACACAATGGCCCAAGTTATGATCGTTTTCATATTAGACGGTGTATAAATTTCGGGAACATCAGAGTGCTGGTATGCTCCGAACCAGGAAGTAAATTTTTTCTCTCTCTTCTCTTCTCTTTTTGTTTTTCCTTGCCACGACATTGCGAAAAGGTAAAATACGTTGGCGCTAATTGAATAATTAGGTTGAAATGAAAGCGAGAGAAAAACCTTCAGAGTGTCGGCTTTATTCCACTTGATTGAAGCCGCTTCTACGGGCACATCAAGGGATACAGGTGCAGCTAGGAGTACATATGTAGCAATGTATACATGTGCAGTAGATCACCGCAAAATAAATCAGCATAAGCACGGAGTCCGGTATACTCTCAATTCTCACCATTCAACGAGCACCAAGTGGACCGCCGCCGTAAATGACAATGCCCCAGGGACAATCACCCCGTCCGTGCGGAATCTTGGCTTTATCTATCCCGTGCACGAGCCGCGCGACATGTGATCACGCGTCACGATCTTCAATTCACCACATTCTCCCCGTCTTTAAAATGTAACTAGAGGCCCAACTAACGCACCATGATTACTTCAGCGCTATAGGAGTATACATTTCAAGCAGCGCGAACTATTTAAACTACAGAAGCATACATGCCAAGCAGTGAGGATTATTTTGAGTTGTAGGAGCATGGTCATGAGCATCGATATATGATATAATGAGCATATAGGAGCATGAGCATCGAGGATGCCGATAATCCCCTTTACAGATCGAGTCGGCGAGGGGGTTTTATCCGTCGACCTCTCCGGGAGTAAATGGCGGTTTCACTTGAGGGAGGCTTCCGATCCTCTTGGTGAGCCTCGACTCGCGCCGGGAATGACTCCTCGATCGCTCTCGGGTGGAACGCGGCAGCTCCGTCGCCACCGTTCCCGGGTGGAGTTCCTGGGGGGGGGAACACCTGGGGAGGGAATGTCAGAGGGAGGAGTGCCAGATGGTGGTGTACCTGCGGGAGGAGTACCTGAGGGAGCCAAATGGCGAACCGACACAGTGGTCTCCCTGCCATCAGGAAGTCTGACATGAGCATACTCGGGATTAGCATCGATGAGTTCGACCTCATCCACCATGGGTTCATACTTGCTTTGTCGTACCAGGCGTTTCATGAACACTGTTCCGGGATAGGTTAGCCAGTTGGGCACCGTTTGGCCGTCAACATAACGTCGCTGGTGAGTAAACATTCGTTCGTGAGGAGTTGCATTGGTGGACGTACAGAGCAAAGAGCGTATGGAATTCAGAGCATCGAGAAGGGTAACCTCCCACTGCTCCGGCCCCAGTCCTCTCGATTCCAGTGCCAGAGTTACGGCTTTCCAAATGATTCCATGATATCGTTCCACCTGCCCATTACCCTGTGGGTTGTAACCCGTCGCTCGACTAGTTGCTATGCCGTGCTCTAATAGGAATTGTTTTAGCCCGGCCGACATGAAACACGGCCCTCTGTCTGAATGTCTGTACGAAGGTTTCCCAAACATAGCGAAGAGGTCAGACAGACATTTCACGACAGTGCCCGAGGTCATATCCGAGCACGGAAATGTGAAAGGGAACCTTGAGTATTCATCAGCAACAGTGAATATGTGTCTGTTGTCTGTCTCGGTCGGCAGGGGCCCTTTGAAGTCGATATTTAGTCTCTCGAAGGGAGAAGTGGCCTTGATCAACCTGCCAGATGCCGCGCCATAGAATCTGGGTTTTAGCTCAGCACAAACAGGGCATGAAGCATTCATTTGTTTAATATCTTCGATAGAATAGGGAAGGTTTTGTCTGCGCACGAAATGTGCCATTCTGGTTACCCCCGGGTGGCACAGAGACACATGGAGGTCTTGCAAAGCCCGACTGATTGTCGCCGAACTGATTATCTGCAGCAGGGTTTTCCCTCCCGGGCCGGTAAACAATGTTGTAACTATAGCAAGCTAGGTCTATCCGCCATCTCATAATTTTTTCATTCTTAATTTTCCCGTTATTTTTCCCATCAAACATGAATGCAACGGATCGCTGGTCCATGACGAGTGTGAAGTGGTTTCCAGTAAATAGTGTCTCCATTTACGTAGGGCTTCGACAATAGCGTATGCTTCCTTCTCTATTGCCGAGTGTCTCTGCTCGCTTCCAGAGAGAGTTCTTGAGAAGAACGCGACGGGTCGTCCGGACTGATTGAGCGTCGCGGCTATTGCGTGATCGGAAGCATCCGTTTCCACCACGAACGGCACCGAGCTGTCGATCGATAATACCACGGAATTACCGATATCATCTTTGAGGCTGTGGAAAGCTTTTACAACAGCGGCATCTGGTGGGAAGTTTTTGCAATGCACTAGGGGATGTATTTTCTTGGAGTATTGGGAAATCCATCTTGCATAGTAAGCGAACATGCCGATCACCCGGCGCATTGTCTGCAGTTCCTGAGGTGGGGGTAGCTCACGAAGTGGGCGCAATCGTTCAGGATCAGGCTTAATCGTACCGTCGGCTATTGTGTAGCCGAGAAGGTCAATTGACCTTGCCGAGAATACGCATTTCTCGTAGTTGAGGGTCAGATTATATTTTCTAGCAATGCTCAAGAATCTGTCCAGATTCATATCATGTTCCCCCCGATCCTTACCGCACACTGTGACATTGTCCACGTAAACAAAAGTGTCTTTGAGGTTTTCATCCAAGATGATGTCGTCCATAACTCGTTGGAAGCAAGCTACTCCATTAGTGACACCGAACGGAATCCTCCTGAATTGGTAGAGGCGTCTACCTGCCTGGAACGCGGTGTAAGGTTTGTCTTCCTCTCGGATGGGAATTTGATGATAGGCGCTTCGCAAATCGATGGTGCTGAATATTTTATAATTGGCCACGCATTCGACCATCTCGTCTATGCACGGCAAAGGGTAGGCATCGAGTTGGGTGAAGCGATTGACCGTTTGAGAGTAATCGACAACCATTTGTTTCTTGTGGTTCTGGTTGGTGGTCACCAAGACCTGCGCGCGCCATGGCGAATCGCTCGGTTCTATAATACCTTCTTCCAGTAATCGCTTGGTCTCAGAAGTGATGAAGTTCATATCAGCAGTGGTATATCGTCACGATTTGATCGCTATCGGTTTACAGTCTGGCGACAAGTTAGCAAACAGCAGGGGGGACGATACCTCTGCGGTGGTCAGAGCATTTAGAATTAGATGAGGTTTGCTTCCTCCAAAGGGTATTTCGACGCTCGTGTGCTGCTTGAGGACATTATGACCCAGAATTACGTCTGCGCATAAATCACGAAGCACCAGTACCCTTACATCCCGATGCGTGTACCCTTTTACGTCCAATTCAACATTGCAGTACCCTCGTACGCGGGACTGTAGTGATGTGGCGGCCATGCATACCGTATTGTCTGTCGGGTGGATTATCCATTTCCTGCCCTTCGCTAGTGAGCTGTTGACGAAACTTTCAGAGCTACCTGTATCAATCAGAGCCTCAGCCATATGCCCGTTAATTCGCACGTTGATGATAGCCTTGGTGATTCCCCGGTGAGGCTGCAGTTAGTTTCTTTTGTGAGTAGAGAGCCGCAGAAGTGGGTTTATTTCTCCTTAGAGTAGATTTGCATACCCTGGCATAATGCCCTTTCTTGGCACAATTCATGCATGTGGCATCTCTGGCGGGGCATTTGTTGCGGAGGTGTCTTTTATACCCACAAAAGAAGCATTTACCAACCGAAGTAGTTGCTGAGGAGTTTGACGAGGTCTGGGTATCCGATTCCTTGGGTTTTTCTCCATCCTCAGTGTCAGGGGTGCCCTGAGGGGTTCCTTGAGTTTCCACCATAGCGGCGTTCATTAGCAGCATCGGTGTCCCATATGACTCAGATTGCTGCTGTGCCGTATCCATTGCTCGAGCCTGGTCGGCTACCTTTTCAAGAGTGGGTTGCGCTTTCTCCAGTAAGCGTTGCCGTATGGGGGCTGACCTGAGCCCTTGGATGAACGCTTCTCTGGTCGCTTCATCTCGATGTTCCTCGGCGGTTACGGCCCGGAAACTGCAGTCTTTTCCCAACTGCCTCAGAGCTTGCAGGAACTGATCGATTGTATCCCCGGCTGCTTGCTTGCGTGTGTTGAGAAGATGTCGTATGTACACCTCGTTCTTGCGCCTCACGTAGAGCGCCCGCAGCACGTCGATCGCTGCATCGTAGGTGTCACACTCCGAGAAGAGCCTGAATACACTGGGCGAGACATGATTCACAAGGGCGGCCAATTTGTCGGCTCCCTCTTCGATGATGGTCAGATAGTGTGAGAAGGAACGGAACCAATGCGACCATTTCATTTCCGAGTCAGTCGCGTTTGGGTCTGCGTCGAACCTCTCCGGTTTGTAGATCTTGTCCATCGTTGGTTGAGAGAGCCGAGGGAATCAAGTGGAATAAATTGAAATGAAAGCGAGAGAAAAACCTTCAGAGTGTGGGCTTTATTCCACTTGATTGAAGCCGCTTCTACGGGCACATCAGGGGATACAGGTGCAGCTAGGAGTACATATGTAGCAATGTATACACATGCAGTTGATCACCGCAAAATAAATCAGCATAAGCACGGAGTCCGATATACTCTCAATTCCCACCATTCAACGAGCACCAAGTGGACCGCCGCCGTAAATGGCAATGCCCCAGGGACAATCCCCCCGACCGCGCGGAATCTTGGCTTTATCTATCCCGTGCACGAGCCGCGCGACATGTGATCACGCGTCACGACCTTCAATTCACCACATAGGTATTAAAAATAAATTGCGAATAATCGAAACTGCGAATAATATCGAACTTCCGGGTCACGCACGTACGGGCACGTGAGAGCGAAGAAACGGCCTGTATGGTTTATTTATTTATTATAATAATAATTTTTTTTTTTTTACGGGCACGTACTAGTCTATCTATAATTCCAGCAATCTCTGTGTGTCTGTCTGTCTGTGACCGCTGTTTCTCGACAATTACTGGTCTGATCTAATTGAAACTTACCAGGTATATTGCTGGGGACCTGTGGATGTGCCTTTTCGAAGTTTGATATCAATCGGACAAGTGGTTCCCAAGTTACGGCCATTTATCTGTCGACCAATGACAGGACATGGTGCTATGACGTCACGATTGACGTCACAATAATTTTTTTTTTTGATATGTCACAATTGACGCTGGGGACCTGATTATGTGCCTTTTCAAGGTTTCATATCGTTGTTCTTTTTCCGTTTCAGCTGTTTCCCAAGTTATGGCTATTTATTTACCAAACCAATGACAGGACACGGTGTTATGATGTCACAAGTTTTTTTTTTTTTGAAATTGAAACAAAGGTTTTTTTTTGTTTTTTTTTGCACATACGTGACGCGAGAGCGAAGGAACGGCCTGTGTGGTTGTTGTTTCTGGCACGTGGTTTGAAAGTTTAAAAAAAAAATTTTGCACGTACGGGCACACACCTACGAGCACGCACCTACGGGCATGCACTCGTTAAAAATAACCAGGATTTTTTTTTTAATTTCCCAGTAACAATTGACGCAGCTATCAGTTGCCTATACACCGCCCAAATAAATGTATACGTTAGAAGGACGTGTTGCATGTTGGGAAGAAAATCGATCGTAGGGCGGGTACTCTGCTTGTGTGTATGAAACACCTCGGTGATGTCGATGCTTTCCCCGCTCTTCCCGCCGTGAATTTGGGGTTTGATAAATTGATAGAGTTATTAATGCGGTGTAGACGCAGGCAGGCTTGGTGGGTGAAATGGCCTCCTCAAACGTCCAAGCTCATTCTGTATCCCGGGTGTAGTCAGTGATCTGAGATCGTTACCGATAGTTATTTAATCGTTTGCTGAAGAGGACGTGAATGTTATTGAGACGAAATGTAATATACACTTCGAATCATGAAAAACACGAGCCTGAAGTAAAAGTCGAAAAACAACAACCAGCTTCCGGATCGAGGCGACATCGTCCGGGCCTCGCCAAATCAGTTTGGAGTCGCTCTGATTGATGTTCCCACAAGTTATCAACACATAAACGTGAGTCGAGGTTTTGGGAAGAATCGTGATGATGATGATGATGATGGAGTTTGGGACGTCACGTGACGCTCACGCCGTGCTCCGATCGTCCGGATGTTGATTTTTTGCTCGACGAGGCCTGAGGCACCATGAGCGCGGGGTCTCGGCAGCGAACGCTCTTCCAGACTTGGGGCACCAAGCTCGGATCCACGACTTCCGACAACGGCAGAGCCCGCGACGCAGGGCAGCACCGCAGGTACAGCCACCGGCCCAATGACGGCAGTCGACGTTCGGCAGAGACACGAAGCACCGCCATCCTCAACGACGATGAAGACGACTTGCTGCTATTGGAAGCCATTGATGCGGCGGAGAGCGAGACCAAGGTGCTCCATGACGGTCCACCCGTTAGCTGTCGAGATGTCCAGGACGTGCCGGGCTTTGACCTGGAAGCCGGAGATATCTGGATCTACCCGACGAACCTGCCCCTGCGTCAGTACCAGCTGAACATCGTGGAACGAGGACTCTTTGCAAACACGCTGGTCTGTCTACCTACGGGTCTCGGCAAGACGTTCGTGGCGGCGGTGGTCATGTACAACTTCTACCGCTGGTATCCTAGTGGGAAGGTAGCTTTCCTGGCACCGACCAAGCCGCTGGTGGCTCAACAGGTTGCCGCCTGCTATGACGTCATGGGAATTCCTCAACGACACATGGCTGAGATGACTGGTATATGGTTGTTTTTTTTTTTTTTAATATTGTATCGAGTGATGAAAAAAAAAAAAAAACGAAAGCATTTTATGTTTGCACACACACCTTGCTCTCTTGCGAAAAAAATTCTACTTGACTCGTGTGATTAATATGTTATAATGTGAACTGTCTGTCCTCGGAAGAGAAGCTCATCTTGCTTACAATGCTCTTGTCAAACTCACTGGTGAATTGTAAGTTGTGCGTCACATGGTCTGAGGGTGTTACAATTTGATGGTGGGTAGTTGTGGGGTGGCAGGATAGCCGGAGAGGTCGTTAGGGTCTGCGTTCGAATCCCGATCTAGCTATGAACCGTCTGCCTGGGGTTTCACAGGTGGGGTGATTCGTCGATACATGTGCCGTCCCTCGGATGGACATTAAAACTGTCCCGTCTGGCAGTATGACTTGGTTGATGTTGAAGATCCCGTGGAGTTGGTGTGAAATTGGTGAGCTATCCCAACATGAAACACAACCTACCAGACCCGCACAGGACGCCTTGGCCAATATTCCACTGAGCCCATGGCAACTTTAATCAGCATCTTTAGCCGCGTCTCGCGTGGTGAAAGCTGGCTCTAAGAGAGCTCCGCGTTCTTATTTTTCTTTTTCTTCTTCTTCTTTTGGCTCCATCAAGGCACGTGACGAAATATCGGAAGTTGTTGTTTTTTAGCAGCGTCTCGCTAAGCTAAGCGAGACGCTGCTCATAGAGAGCTCGGCGTTGTTGTTGTTCTTCTTCTTGTTCTTGTTCTTCTTCTTGTGAAGACAAAACCTTAATCTCTTGGACTCGGCTCTTGTATATACAAGATCCGGATCTCCTTAAATACTGAGCACATGTACACATCCTCGCATTGACGGTGCCTTTTGAGAGCGGCTATCATGAACTTTTAAATATATTCGGACATTTGCTTTAAAGTTTCGAAAAGTTCACGTTACTATTTAAGGATTATTCCATATATCGTATTGTAATTTCGTAAATACACAATATATCGTAAATACGTAAATACATTATGATGCGTTTCGCTATTGGCTTGATGAAGGCACATGACGAAATATCGGAAGTTGTTTTTTTTTTATCCGACAAAACCTTTAGGATGCTGCTCGTGGACACATTTGTCCTTGTGTATATATAATAGGGGGCAACCATTTGATATCTGGGGAGGGGGGAGGGTGAGGGCTTGGGGGAGCTGGTTTTTTTTTAAAATAAATAAATTAACATTAATGACGTTATGTGAAAAAATACATTTTGTTTGGGATTGCGACAGAAAAAAATATTTAAGTTCTGGAAAAAAATCCATGCAGCCCCACCCCCACCTCCTAGATAACGAATGGTTGCCCCTGAAACTCATGCACTTGACAGCCTGGCACTAGCTGATGTCACCGAGTGGGTACATTGTATTTTCCTTGGAGTATTTCCAGGTCACTGATGCACTTTATACTTTCACTTGAGTTTGAGAGACAGCTTGTTTATTATGAAAAGAGTAGCAGATATTCGTGAATTTTTCTCCAGGTGGCTACACAAGTTAAAAGTCAGGGTTGAAGATGATATATTTATGGATTTTGGTAGCTCTGAATCCTGCTTATTTGTGGTCCTTCAACCCATTTACTTTATTTCTATAAAAAATCACTGAATGTTCAGTGTAATGTTTTACAGTTACATTTATTTAATTCAATTCCATTTCTAAATGTTTAATGACAGAATGTGTCTATAAGCAGGATGCTATAAGAATATTTTCTACCTTCCTAGATTTAGACCCTTTGGAAAAGAAACTTGATTGCTATTGACCGCTTCTGTGCCACCTTTGACAATTTAGGTGGCTTTTTGGTAGTTCTGGATAAATTGCCATGTATTTAGTTATGACAAATTATAATGGAGCTCATAGATTTGCAATTATGTGTCTCTCAAGTGGATGGAGACTCAGAGAACACAGGGGTCAGGGGGTACAGTGGAGGTGTTGCATTGTAGTTTTGGCCTGCCAGTATAGGAAGAATGTGACCTAGTTCCAACCACAAACCCCACATGGCACTGTATCCATAGATCACACTGTCTGTCTGTCAGCAACAGCCTTCCCAAGTTACTTTGGAAGGCTGGTCAGGACCCCTGCACAAATTAGAATGGGGGGGGGGATATCATATGTTGTATCCCTCCCCCCCTAATATTACACAGGAAAATAAAATTATCCCTATGTTTACTTTCTTATTGTGTTTGCAGGATATCGATCATGAACATCCTTTACCAGATATATACTGTCACAAAACTAAAATCACACTATCAGCGCCCCTCCCCTTTCCCCCCACCGTAACCCCACCCCGTGGCGTCTGAGCCACCTATGCTTTTAGCCGCAGACACTGGCTCTAAGAGAGCTCTGCGTTGTTCTTCGTCTTCTTGTTCTTGTTGTTCTGGTGAAGACAAAACCTTTGAACGTCATGATGTTATATTTGTAACGTCATGACATTATGTGTGCATGTGTAAGAGAGAGGAGTAGCAGAGGGAGGGAGGCAGAGGAAAGGAGATGGAGAAAAATGGAGGCAGACAGAGACGGTGATAGGGCAGGCTGAGAGGGAGGCAGGCAGCAAGGCAAGCAAGGAGGCAGGCAGGGAGAGAGGCAGCAGTCAGATAAGTAGGGAGGCAGGCAGGGAGGCAAGATAGAGGGAAACATAGCAAGGACATTGACTGGTGGAACGACGTAGTTCTTGCACAATTTTGTGCTTGTTTCTTCTTCTTCTTCTTGTTCTGGTGAAGACACAACCTTTAGGACGTGGCTCTTGGACACATTTGTCCTTGTTTTTCTCACAGAAGCCTCTTGCACTCAAATTGTGAATTCTTTATAACTGTAAAGCCCTTTTTCTACACTTGGCATATGTGGCTCGGAGACACTGATACTGAAAACAGCACGTGTAAATCATTACGTGATGTGCTGCTTACATACCAGTATAGGTGTTACCTGACTGGGTAGATTAAAATAGAACTAGTACGGGCCCGTAGGGGCGGGCCCATAGGTGCGTGCCCGTAGGTGAGTGCCAGTATGTGCAACCTCTCTATCTCTATCTCTATCATCTCTATCTCTATCATCTCTATCTCTATCTCTATCTCTATCTCTATCTCTATCTCTATCTCTATCTCTATCTCTATCTCTATCTCTATCTCTATCTCTATCTCTATCTCTATCTCTATCTCTATCTCTATCTCTATCTCTATCTCTATCTCTATCTCTATCTCTATCTCTATCTCTATCTCTATCTCTATCTCTATCTCTATCTCTATCTCTATCTCTATCTCTATCTCTATCTCTATCTCTATCTCTATCTCTATCTCTATCTCTATCTCTATCTCTATCTCTATCTCTATCCCTATCCTCGAAAAGACACATCCACGGGTCCCCAGCAATATTCCTGGCAAGTTTCAATCGTGCAAAAGAAATAATAAAAAATAAATAAATAAACATTAATTGTGATGTCACGAATGATGTCATAGCACCGTGCCCTGTCATTGGTCGACAGATAAATGGCCATAACTTGGGAACCGCTCGTCCGATTAATATCAAACCTTGAAAAGCACATCCGCGGGGCCCCGGCAATATTCCTGGCAAGTTTCAATCAGATCAGACCGTCGATCGTGCAAAAAAAAAAAAAAACCAAGTCTTGCCAAAAGGTGACCACGTGTGACTTCTTTAAGGTCATACTGAGGTGAACAGAGCTACTATCCACCAGGAGCGACTCCTTGAGGAATATCTGCCTACGAGAGATTCCGATGAGAATCGTTCTACAGAGTAACCATGAAAAATATGTGTTTGCCTCATAACATAACCAAATGACGTCATCATGTCTCAAGCTTGACATATCTAGAAAGCACTCATCGAGGTGTTCAATTTGAGGTACTACACGATATGGTTCCTAAAACTTGAAAATTTGACCTTGGGGTCAAATATGTTTGACCTCAGGCTCTAACCATGAAGGTCAAGGCCAATCGCCACCAAAAACTAATCAGCTGAGCGCCAGACCATATACTACATTCCCATAAAGTTTGGAGACGATTAGATTAAAATTACTCAAAAAATAAGGGTTTCGTCGACTCCCCTGATTTGCGACAAAGTGACCTTGACCTTCAAAATTTTATGCGCTGAAAGGGACCTCTCTATCGGCCTCTGATATGCGAAGTTCCAAAAATTTCCAGTGATAACTGTGCTCTGCAGAGTGATTTATACGTGATTACACACAAAAAAAAAAAACATGAAGGTCAAGTCCAATCGCCACCAAAAATTAATCAGCTGAGCGCCAGACCATGAACTATATTCCCATGAAGTTTGAAGACGATCCGATCAAAATTACTCAAAAAATAAGGGTTTCGTCGACTCCCCTGATTTGCGACAGTGACCTTGACCTTTGACCTTGACCTTCAAAATTTTGTGTGCTGAAAGGGACCTCTATAGGCCTCTGATGTGCGAAGTTACAAAAATTTCCAATGATAACTGTGCTCTGCAGAATTTTTTATATGTGATTACAGACAAAAAATAAAAATAAAAACATACAAGCTGACTAACATATCTTGCAAAAACTTCGTTTTGGCAAGATAAAAATAATAATTATAAAAAATAAATAAACATTAATTGCGACGTCATTCGTGATGTCATAGCACCGTGTCTTGTCATTGGTCGACAGATAAATGGCCGCAACTTGGGAACCGCTCGTCCGATCGATATCAAACCTTGAAAAGGCACATCCGCGGGTCCCCGGCAATATTCCTGGCAAGTTTCAATCAGATCGGACCGGCGGTCATCGAGCAACAGCGGTCACAGACAGACAGACAGACAGACAGACACACAGAGATTGCTGTAATTATAGATAGATGAGATAAACACCCAGTTTGTGGAATAAACCATGGCAGTGGATGGTGTAATGGAGTTGATAAATCACAGAAGGCTCTGTTCACATGGGCATCTGTGTCAAACGCTAAATGAAACAAATGAATAAATGGACCTTCTGGTACCTACACCCCAAAGAAGAGTCCCCTCCCCTTAAAGGAAAGGGTCTCTCACCATCAACATGGATTTTGGAGTTCCACTGTTGATAGGATGGAGGAACATTCCAAGACTATCTTTTGCTCCGACAAATGGTTAATTCCCAAAACGTCGGCTTCCACTTGCTTCACACAGTGTTTAACATACCTCGATCAACGTCCTGTTGATTTCATCCACTGTTCTGTTCTACCTGTCTGCCCACGGAGATCAACACTAACCTTCATTAGCAAGAGTCGTTCTTCATTCTGCAAAATGTAGTTTTGTGGAAGTTATTTTAAGAGTTTTTTCTTTCAACTGGGTTGAACTATTTGAGGTCCATTGTACCAAATACCCATGATACTTTGCAGGAAGCACTGCAGCTGCTGATCGGTGGCGTCTCTGGCAATCTTGTCGGGTGTTTTTCCTGACGCCACAGGTTATGATGAATGATCTGTCACGAGGAGCTTGTCCCGGGGTCGCCATTCGCTGCCTGGTGGTTGACGAAGCTCATAAAGCCTTAGGAAACCATTCTTACTGTCAGGTATGTATATGCCCTGCATGAATACCTTTGGTTTATGGAATTATTTCAGAAAATCTTTGGAAAGGACTTTGCTAATGCTGATATGAATGTATCATGCACATGTGGAGTTTAAAACCTAAAATGAAAGAATGAGCATTTACAAATTGTTGAATCATTTGTATTTTCCATCTGACCATGATGCTGGGATCCCAGGTTCAAATCCCATGTACTGTGTTGAAATTTCCATGAAATAATGTCATTGCAATCGATGGTAAACTGCCTGTGCTTCTGCTGAAATATCGTTGCCTTTCGAGCTCGCCTGTTCAAAGAACAGAGAGCTATAGCGATACCCTCGGCGTCAGCGTGAGCGTGAACGTGAAAATGTTAAAGTTTTTGGTGCAAGTTATTTAAAAGCTTGCCATTCATTTAATATGTGTACTAGGATGCTGATATTTGGCATGGAGGTTCCTTTGGGGTATATTATTGGTGTAGTGAAGTGGAAATTAAAAAATAATTTCAAATTTTGACCTGTTTTGAACTTAACTTTTTTGTAGCACATCAATGTTAAAGTTTTTTTCCTTTCCAATGTTTTTATCTACCACACTTTTTTACTGCTTACAATATACAAATACATATTGTTACGGTTGTGGAAATTCGCATTACACCATAAAGAGTCCTCAGGTGAGATATCTCGATAGGTCCATGTGTAGTTAGCCCAAACCCGTTGTATAGAGGGAATTTATGTGATCCATCTGGGCTGCGACGCTTTGAGTTAGCCATTTTTCTGTTCTATCTTTTATTTCAAACAAACAGTATCTCAACAACCACGCCATCCCCACCACAGCGCCAACCACACTACAACCACGCCACCTCCACCACCTACGCTACCACATCTTCACCACCCGCCATTCAATAAGCCCCGTGCGGTTATGATCTCCGCGGAGGAACAAAAACCACCAACGATGCTCGGGGGTTTTTGCTGCCTGTTTCTCCCGTCTAAATTCTCCGCGCTCGGTGTGGTGGAAGTGCGATCCGAGCCGGGGGTCAAAGGTGAGAAAAGGTGGGGGCCTCTTTTTGGGGGAATAATTCTCTGGCCCCGAGCCAAAAACTGACTCCCTCGGCCCCCGCACGGGGCGGGGTGGAGGGAGAGCGAGAGGGAACGCCCCCCTTCGAGAGGCTTCTCCAAGAAGCTCGAAGGGAGGCGGGGCCAAAAACGGGGCGGAGCCCCGCGCTACAAAAGGCGGATAGCAGGGACCTTGAGCTAGTTTTAGTCTTCGAGGCTTCCTGTCTGAGAGTTTTATTTTTCGAGGCTTCCTATCTCCTCGAGAGTTCCTGTGTTCTTCGGGTTGTTTGAGCTTCTGGGCTGGACGTCGTCGTCTTCTTGGCGCTGCTTGTCTTGTCGGGGGAAGAGGTCCTGCGCTCGCGGCTTGGCGAGCGGCCTGTCAACGGAGGCACGGACGGGAGACGCGGCTGCGCCGGTTGTGAGGCGGACCTGCGCGTCCGGACGAGGAGTGCCGGAGAGGGTTCGCGGGCCGTGAGAGAGGTCGGGGCCAGGCGCGACCACGCTGGCGGTCGTGGGAGAGGGACTCACCAGCCACGAAAAGGGAAGTCGCGACTTCTTTTCTTTTTCCTTTGCTTTTTGTTTAAATGCTTGTGGTGGCGCCGTCCGTAATGTAGAACTGCGTAAGTGTTGCCGTGTGTCGGTCGTAGTCGGTAGTATCTATTTTTTACGTGCCTTTTACTGTGACTGAATATACGTGCTTGCTTTGTGTCTGCGTGTGTAAATAAAATGCTTGCTTGTTGAACTGTTCCCGCTCTGCTTCGTCTCCTTTCTTTTTATTAACTCTCCATCCTGCATCGCGTAAGAGATTGGTAGTGGGTGTAAGTTCCCGGTAACTAATCTGAACCGTCGAGGTCGACGATAACTCCGCTCGGTTATCTCTGCAGTACGGAATGAACCGCTTAAGCCAGTGGTTCTTAACCTTTTTATGTGCTCGTACCCCTTGAGCTTTCATATTTCCCCGTACCCCCTGCCTAAAAATTTCTTGTTAGTTATTTATTATTGTTATTATTATTGGAATTTAAGTACTATACAGTATTGAATTTGATGCCATTTTTTGTACCCCCTGCTTTGATGCTTCGTACCTCCGGTTAAGAACCACTGGCTCAAGCGGTTCGTGTCTGAAGTCGACCTGCGGCGAGGTACGATCGCCCGATTAACCAAGTCAAAGACGTGCAAATGTCAGACGTGCAAAAGATAATTTATATATTGACTGCTTTTGACATTTACATGTGGTACATGCTTGGGAGCCTCATTGGAATGCATTGCTGTCTGCGCTGTCACTGATGATTCACCAATAAGTGATAAAACAGCTCCTGCAGCTGAGGGGTTGTGTCACATTGGGATTCTCGTGTGTGCACCATTTGTGAATGTCTTCATAGCTGTGGAGGAACTCTTTGAAGGGTTTGAAACAGCAAAGCGCTTACCTTGGGTAGGCCTTCTTGGTTGCTTTATGCAGCTTCTTCAGCGAGAAGAGCATGAGAGGTGTCATTTTATTTATATTATCCTTGCCACCTGGGTTTAGTTGATTAGGTGAGAGCTGATTGGCTATTCCTTCCATTCATAGGTGAGATGTGGTTTGGGTCTCTCTTTATTTTATATATTTATATATATATATATATATATATATATATATATATATATATATATATATATATATATATATATATATTGTTACGTTTGAGGGGGGTATGCATTCAAAGGGTAATTAGGATGTTTAATTAGGTATGCCATGCTGTTCGAGTTTTACCAGGATCTCGATGTAATAAGTAGCAATTCAGTGGTGATAAGTTGTCTAGTAAATGTCCATTTCTTCAAGGGGGAAATGGTAATTGTCGCGTAATTAGTTAGGGAAACGGGTTAGGGTAAGTGTGTCTTCGTAAACCCCTTTTAGTATTCCGTGGAGGCTTGCCGTGACGTCACAGGACAGTGCTGCGGATGGCTCCGCCCCGTGATCACGATTGGCGGAAGGCGACGGCAGAGGGCCAATAAACGGCTCGATTGGAAGTGACAAGGATGGGAGGATAAAAAGGTTCTGTTCGGGGAAAACGGGTGGGAGGAAGAAGAGCGGTAAAGAAAAACCGTTTTGGTGGAGGCTGTTGTGCTGGGAGCATGCTGTTTGTTGGGCTGATTCGATCCTGGATTTGATCGTGTCTCGTGGCCTTGCTGTACCTCGTGCCTCACCTTGGTTGGCTCTGGGGTTCTGCTGGCTTGGAGCACGGGGTCGAACGGCGGGCGGACCTGCCTCCCTCTCCTGCTCGCAACTTGGCGCCAGAACTGGCAACCTGGCGGCTCTGAGCGGACTTGGGCCGACACCAGGAGGTCAACAGCACCACGGTGTCTCCTGCCCCTGACGAGCGCAACGCCAGCTCGTCCACCGCCAATCCAGGGACTGTTGCGTTTACACCACGGGCCAGCCTGACCACCAGGACCAGCTACTGTGTGTGTGTGTGTGTGTGTGTGTGTGTGTGTGTGTGTGTGTGTGTGTGTGTGTGTGTGTGTGTGTGTGTGTGTGTGTGTGTGTGTGTGTGTGTGTGTGTGTGTGTGTGTACCTGGTGCCTTAGAGGGTTTGAGGTTTGTATATCCATTGGAATTGTTTGTGTTTTCCCCACGCCCGAACCCACACCACCATCCCGTCGAATCACCCCGGATCCCTCTTCTTGCCGAGTCTTGTTATTTCTGGTTAGAGAAATAAACGTTATCAACTCAGTGAAAAGCGACTCGTGCCACCTTCCTCGTCCCGTTTGCGGTAGAGCGATTAAAACCGCCATCTTTGGGTTATAAATAAATAAACCGCCTCCATCGTTTCGGCTCATTCTACGTTGGCGGGACTGTTCAAGTCCCGTGGACGTCACAATAAATATATATATATATATGTATTTATTTATGTATATATGTATATATTTTTTTTAATATGTGTATACACGTGCGTGCCCGTACGTGCAAAAAAAAAAAAAAAAAAAAAAAAAAAAAAACCTTTCAAACCACTTGCCAGAAACAACCACACAGGCCGTTCCTTCGCTCTCGCGTGCCCGTATTTGTGTGGCCGTTTCAGCCGCACGACGCCTTGCCTCGCGTTCAGTGTTGTCGGCCAAGCGAGCGGCTCGTGCTTCGTCAGATTCCATTGCGCGTGTACGACGCGCAGCTTCGTTCCTTTGCTGTCGTAAACGACAACTGGATTGGGGCATTGTGTTTAAGAAAATCGAGAAAGAAATCGAGAAAGTACAGAAATCGAGAAAGAAACAATACAGTAAGTCGTCACTATCCGGAAGTCTGGAAGTTAAGTCCTCACTGTCCGGAAGTTCGCATATCGCAGTTACGATTCTTCGCAATTTAGTTTTAATAGCCAATTATTCAATTAGCACCAACGTATTTTGCCTTTTCGCAATGTCATTGCAAGGAAAAAACACAAAGAGAAGAGAAGAGAAAAAAGAAGAAAGAAAACGTACGTGCGTGGCCGTACATGCAAAAAAAACAAAACTTTCATACAACCACACAGGCCGTTCCTTCGTTCTCGTAAACGACGACAGCATTGGGGCATTGTGTTTATCTATAAATGTGCATAAGAAATCGAGAAATTATTAGAATACAGTAAGTCATCACTATCTGGAAGTCCGTATGTTGTAACTCGTAATGGGGAACGCGGCTGAGAATCTCTTCCCCATCGGCCACGCCTCCGCAGCAACGTGTCTCGTCATTGGTTGGCAAATAAATTGCCATAACTTGGGAAGCACTTGTCCGATTAAGCTCAAACCTTAAAGGCACATACTCGGGTCCCCAGCAATATAGCTGGCAAGTTTCAATTAGATCGGACCACTGGTTGTCGAGAAACAGCGGTCACACACACACACACACACACACACACACACACACACACACCTGGAATTATGGATAGGTGTGTGTGTCTGTGTGTGTGTGTGTGTGTGTGTGTGTGTGGTGTGTGTGTAATAACTTGCGTCTGCCTTGAAAATTCTATGGCCGCCGCAGGGACGCCCTAAGGTCACCGTGCGACATCAAATCAAAGACCGTACGGCACCCCCACTTTTTCGGTCTCCACAATTTCTAAATACCCCGTGCGGCTCCCCGAAAAATAAAAACGTATGTGACTGCTACATTGTGTGACCGTGGAAATACTGTGGCCGCCCTATAATTGCTCATGGCCGTAGATTTTGTAGATCCTACGGCCGCCGAGCCAAATGTGACTTAGGCTTTACTAGCTCGATGACAGAAGACGCCATTTGCGTTTTTGCCTTCCCCATCGTGACCCTGTTTTGAATCCCGTATGGGCATTTGCCAGCAACAAAAATGCATTCTTTTGAAAGACCTGGTTCTTTTAGGTTGTGACACTGGACTGGCGTCGCAGAGGTTTTAGATTTTGTTAGGTTGTGGATTGTAGATCTTGTAGATCCCAATGGTTGTAGTCTTGCTGTTTGGTTCTAGCGTATGGCAGCTTGGCTGCCAGGTAGCTATAATTTTTTGGAAGTGCGGCTATGCCGCTGATGCCGTGCCCCTCTACCAGTACACTGGTATCATTTTGCCAATGTCGGAAGGATGACAGGCTGACTCAAACCCACCTGGTGTGAACTCGGCAGCCAACGAGGCTTGAACTCGGGCTCCTAGGATCCTAAACCAGCACCCTAACCGTTAAGCCAACACCAGGCTTTTTAGCAAAGTAGCGAATGCACACTAAATTGATTCCAGGTATCCTGAATAACGTCGCTAAACATGATTTCTTGCAATTTGTCGTGTTTTATTTATTTATTTTGACTCTTCCTGTCCACTTGTACTTCCCAACATACACGTACATGTACACATACACATATACACACACTTCACCGTTGCATAGCATTTGTAAGTTGTAAGAGTTTGTTTACGTTTGAGCACCATTATTCTTTGTCCAACTTACCCCCCAGGTTGTGAAACAGCTGGTGGGACACACGCGGCAGTTTCGTGTGCTTGCTCTCAGTGCGACTCCAGGATCAGACGCCAAGGTGCTCCAAACATATTGTACCGGTCTCACTGATCAATCACTTCTTTAAATTGATGAATAGCATAAACTTCTGAAGAATATTTTTGATTTCACGACGGCAATAAATGTTTGTCAACAAACTGATCTTTATTTCACAGCATTGCCAAACTAAAAAAAGAACAAGTACAGGTACATTCAAAATTTGTTGCTCCTGTGCCAAATAAATAAATAACATATCCTCCAGTGCACGACATTGCCGGGCGCCTTAGGCACCCGGCGATGCCGTCGTGCAGCACGATGGGACGGAATTGCGAGGGAGCGGTGTACAATAATTGATGAATTGTGCAATTTTAATAAATAAATAATGATAAAATAATTAATTTCTTAACCAATTAGCTAATAACATACCTAAACCACCACTGTTTCAACTGAATCTGCAACTTTTTGAAAATTAAGTAATGAAACGAAAAATTAACCAATTTATCTTTTAATTAGTCAATTTAAAAAAAAAAAAACACCGTTTTTGCCAAAGCTCTTGCTCACTATTGTGCCCAAATTTCAGCTTCCTCACTCAAAGGATGGCTGAGATATCGCCCAAACAAACAAACAAGAAAACAAACAAACGGAGTGAAAACTGAGTATGCCCTTTCGGCGCACGTCATCGCCGTGGCGTCTTAGCCGCCCAGCGATGACTTTGTGCAGTGCCTGGAGATGGAATAGGGAGGGACCGTGCACAAAAATGGTTTGTTTTTTGTTTGTTTGTTTATTTATCTTTATTTATTTGTTTATTTTATCTCTATATCTATATCTATCCATCTATTGATTGATTGCGATGAGCTAACAGACATGTTTCATCAGCTCCAAAATGTCAACGAGTTTTAATTTGAGAATGCAGGTCTGACGATCGTATGGTATTTATCAGTGTACAAATTCATGTCAGAGGTCGCAAATACAAATGTATTCTTCATGAAACCAGCCTCGGTGTTGTAATGGTTAGATTGTCTGCTCTGAGTCTGGGAGGTCGGTGATTCAAACGTGCTGCTTCCTTGCTTGACGCTCAGCATCTATATATTAATACTGAAGGACCAATTTTGTGCTCCTCCTAGCGGCCGCGTCACGTTTTTCTCGGAACTGTGACCTGGACTGAAAGAAACTTCGTACCTGTAAGAGTGCATCGGACATCGTGGCAATAGTCAACCTTCAACTCTGAAGCAGAATAAACACTTTTCGTTTTACATTCGTTTACATGGCGACGTGTGACGTCACCGCTGGGAGGCGTCAGGACGTCATGACATCATCGGTCATTCGCTGACGCCATTACGTTTGTCGTCGACAGACCGTCACCGCTGCGAGGTGTAATTCCACTCCTCGAAAATAGCGTCTGCAATGTAAAACCCTCTTCTGCACATGCTGACTACCTCAGAATGTGAATTTGACACAAAAAATGTCACAAGAAACATTGTATCTTCTATCGAAATATGAATACTGAGAGAACAATTTTGTGCTCCTCCTCACGGTCGCGTCACGTTTTTCTCGGTACTGTGACCTGGACTGAAAGAAACTTTGTTCCTGTAAGAGTGCATTGCACATCGTGGCAATAGTCAAACTTTCTGAAGCAGAATAAACACTTTTCGTTGAGGCGAGGGCGGGGGATGAAGAGGCGGGGGATTAAGCGACGTGGGCAGGGAGTGAAGAGGCGGGGGGCAAGGTAAGCAAATTTTTGGGCGGGGCTAAGCAAATTGAAAGCGGGAGACGGGGGGGAATGGGGCGGGGGATGAGTGGGCGGGGGCTGGGGTGAATTAGGCGGGGTTGAGTGTGAAGTGGTGGACAGGGGGGCGGGGGCAGGTGGGGCGGGGAATCAAGAGACGGGGCGGGGAGTGAAGAGGCAGGGTCGGGGCTAGGGTAATTAAATTATTGGGTGGGGGTAAGCAAATTGAAGGCAGGGGGAATGGGGCAGGGGCGGGGATGAGTCGGTGGGGGCAAGCACGCCCTGTGCAGTCCATGTCCCTCGAGTGTGGGTGAGCTGGTGAGGGTTGTTGAATGAACGGAATCCGTCTGTGACGGGGTTTCGGCGAGTCTATATATTAATACTGAAGGACCAATTTTGTGCTCCTCCTCACGGTCGCGTCACGTTTTTCTCGGTACTGTGACCTGGACTGAAAGAAACTTCGTACCTGTAAGAGTGCATCGCACAAAGTGGCAATCGTCAAACTTCACCTCTGAAGCAGAATAACCACTTTTCGTTTACATGGCGACATGTGACGTCACTGCTGAGAGGCGTAATGACGCCATGACATCATCGGTCATTCGCTGACGTCATTACGTCTGTCGTCGACAGACCGTCACCGCTGAGAGGTGTAATTCCACTCCTCGAAAATAGCATCTGCAATATAAAACCCTCTTCTGCACATGCTGACTACCTCAGAATGTGAATTTGACAGAAAAAATGTAACAAACATTGTATCTTCTATATATATATTAATACTGAAGGACCAATTTTGTGCTCCTCCTCACGGTCGCGTCACGTTTTTCTCGGTACTGTGACCTGAGAAGTTTTGACACGGTGTTTGTACGTCAAAGTAGACACGTGCACAAATCAGGGGACTTCTTCACAAGGAGTAGTGTACAAGGACGTTTTGTAGGCCTCATTAGGTAAGGCCATGGAGTACATCGACTGGGATCCGGTTCTTACAAGAGCCGCCACTGGTTGTCATATTGGGCTCATGGAACGGAATCTGTCTGTGACGGGGTTTCGGTTAGTTTAAAATGATAGAGCACAGACAAACAATCATGAGTTGACAATACGAGCATTGCCTTTGATGGGCTTCATGGCCTCGTCCTGTTGAAGTTCCTTGTAAGGGAATGTATCTATCCTCATAAAAGGGTGTGTGTGTGCGTGCATGCGTGCGCATGTCAGTGTGTGTATCAGTGTGTTTGTCTCCTCCATAACTACAAAAGTATAAAACATAGCAGTTTGAAACTTTTGCATGCACACTAAAAAAACTCCAAGGGAGTGGAGTGTATGAGTGAAAATTGGGTGTTTTGGTTAATTGAAGCACCCCTTTTGACGATAATTAACGGCCGTATTAAATCGTATCCTTTATCAGGCGCATCCTTGGACACTCTCAGACACCTCGCTCACACTCTTTGGGGATCCGAATTTGCCATTTGGCTCGGCCTATTCAAACATGCCTCAATTTGGAAACATGATCTACTCTCATGGACCAATTAAAGTATACAATCAAAATATGGCTGGATTTGAGAATCGGATCTGGTGAACAAAATATGTGTTGAAATCTGGAGTGAAATCTGAAATTTTTAACCAATTAGCAACTTTTATAACTTAATGCCGCGCTGTTTCCCCCCTCTCCCCCGCCGTGCTGTCTTTCCCTCCCCCCCGCCGCAACGTCTCCCCCCACCCTCCCCAGCCGCAGCTTCTCCCCCTCTCGCTCTGTCTTCCCTTCCCTTCTCTCACGCTATCCTCCACCAATATTTCTTCTGAGGTCGAGGAGAGTAAAGAGTGTTCAAGAATGTACCAATTTGACAAATTGAAAGTTAAAAAAAAAATTTTTTTCATTTTTTTTTAAACAATTTTTTTAGCAGTCACAACTGCTGCTCTGATCAATTAAGTTTTCATAAAGCAATGAATCGCCAGATCATGGCAGGATAGCCGAGAAGTACGCATGCTCGCTCTTAGCTGTCTCGCCTGGGTTTGTATCCCGACTCGGTTATAAATTGTTATTCCGGTGTTTCACAGGCAGGGTGATTGATCAATATGTGTGCCGTTTTTTGGATTAAAGTTCAGCTGGGCATCACATCTGCTGGAATCCTCCTTCCTCCTCTCCCTCCCTTCACTCCCATCTCCCCTCACTCCTCACTCCCCCTCTCACCCTTCTGCCTCTCACTCTCATCCCACCCTTCTGCCTCTCTCCCCCACCCCTATCCCTCTCTCCCCCACCCCTATCCCTCTCTCCCCCACCCCTATCCCTCTCTCCCCCACCCCTATCCCTCTCTCCCCACCCCTATCCCTCTCTCCCCCACCCCTATCCCTCTCTCCCCACCCCTATCCCTCTCTCCCCCACCCCTATCCCTCTCTCCCCCACCCCTATCCCTCTCTCCCCACCCCTATCCCTCTCTCCCCCACCCCTATCCCTCTCTCTCACACCCCTATCCCTCTCTCTCACACCCCTATCCCTCTCTCTCACACCCCTATCCCTCTCTCTCACACCCCTATCCCTCTCTCTCACACCCCTATCCCTCTCTCTCACACCCCTATCCCTCTCTCTCACACCCCTATCCCTCTCTCTCACACCCCTATCCCTCTCTCTCACACCCCTATCCCTCTCTCACACCCCTATCCCTCTCTCTCACACCCCTATCCCTCTCTCTCACACCCCTATCCCTCTCTCTCACACCCCTATCCCTCTCTCTCACACCCCTATCCCTCTCTCACACCCCTATCCCTCTCTCTCACACCCCTATCCCTCTCTCTCACACCCCTATCCCTCTCTCTCACACCCCTATCCCTCTCTCTCACACCCCTCTCCCTCTCTCTCACACCCCCATCCCTCTCTCCCCCCCCCCTATCCCTCTCTCTCACACCCCCATCCCTCTCTCTCACACCCCTATCCCTCTCTCTCACACCCCTATCCCTCTCTCTCACACCCCTATCCCTCTCTCTCACACCCCTATCCCTCTCTCTCACACCCCTATCCCTCTCTCTCACACCCCTATCCCTCTCTCTCACACCCCTATCCCTCTCTCTCACACCCCTATCCCTCTCTCTCACACCCCTATCCCTCTCTCTCACACCCCTATCCCTCTCTCTCACACCCCTATCCCTCTCTCTCACACCCCTATCCCTCTCTCTCACACCCTTATCCCTCTCTCCCACACCCCTATCCCCTCTCTTTCCCCCACCCTATCTCCCTCTCTCTCCCCCACCCTATCCCCTCTCTCTCCTCCACCCCTATCCCTCTCTCTCCCCCACCCCTATCTCTCTCCCCCACCCTATCCCCTCTCTCTCCCCCACCCTATCCCCCTCTCTCTCCCCCACCCTATCCCCCTCTCTCTCCCCCACCCTATCCCCTCTCTCTCCCCCACCCTATCCCCTCTCTCTCTCCCCCACCCTATCCCTCTCTCTCTCCCCCACCCTATCCCCTCTCTCTCTCCCCCACCCTATCCCCTCTCTCTCTCCCCACCCTATCCCCTCTCTCTCTCTCCCCACCCTATCCCCTCTCTCTCTCCCCCACCCTATCCCCTCTCTCTCTCCCCCACCCTATCCCCTCTCTCTCTCCCCCACCCTATCCCCTCTCTCTCTCCCCCACCCTATCCCCTCTCTCTCTCCCCCACCCTATCCCCTCTCTCTCTCCCCCACCCTATCCCCTCTCTCTCTCCCCCACCCTATCCCTCTCTCTCTCCCCCACCCTATCCCTCTCTCTCTCCCCCCACCCTATCCCCTCTCTCTCCCCCACCCTATCCCCTCTCTCTCTCCCCCACCCTATCCCTCTCTCTCCCCCACCCTATCCCCTCTCTCTCTCCCCCACCCTATCCCCTCTCTCTCTCCCCCACCCTATCCCCTCTCTCTCTCCCCCACCCTATCCCCTCTCTCTCTCCCCACCCTATCCCTCTCTCTCTCCCCACCCTATCCCCTCTCTCTCTCCCCCACCCTATCCCCTCTCTCTCTCCCCCCACCCTATCCCCTCTCTCTCTCCCCCACCCTATCCCCTCTCTCTCCCCCACCCTATCCCTCTCTCTCTCCCCCACCCTATCCCTCTCTCTCTCCCCCCACCCTATCCCCTCTCTCTCTCCCCCACCCTATCCCCTCTCTCTCTCCCCCACCCTATCCCCTCTCTCTCTCCCCACCCTATCCCCTCTCTCTCTCCCCCACCCTATCCCCTCTCTCTCTCCCCACCCTATCCCCTCTCTCTCTCCCCACCCTATCCCCTCTCTCTCTCCCCCACCCTATCCCCTCTCTCTCTCCCCCACCCTATCCCCTCTCTCTCCCCACCCTATCCCCTCTCTCTCTCCCCCACCCTATCCCCTCTCTCTCTCCCCCACCCTATCCCCTCTCTCTCCCCCACCCTATCCCCTCTCTCTCTCCCCCACCCTATCCCCTCTCTCTCTCCCCCACCCTATCCCCTCTCTCTCTCCCCCACCCTATCCCCTCTCTCTCTCCCCCACCCTATCCCCTCTCTCTCTCCCCCACCCTATCCCCTCTCTCTCCCCCACCCTATCCCCTCTCTCTCTCCCCCACCCTATCCCCTCTCTCTCTCCCCCACCCTATCCCCTCTCTCTCTCCCCCACCCTATCCCCTCTCTCTCTCCCCCACCCTATCCCCTCTCTCTCCCCCACCCTATCCCCTCTCTCTCCCCCCACCCTATCCCTCTCTCTCTCCCCCACCCTATCCCCTCTCTCTCTCCCCCACCCTATCCCCTCTCTCTCTCCCCCCACCCTATCCCCTCTCTCTCCCCCACCCTATCCCCTCTCTCTCTCCCCCACCCTATCCCCTCTCTCTCTCCCCCACCCTATCCCCTCTCTCTCTCCCCCACCCTATCCCCTCTCTCTCTCCCCCACCCTATCCCTCTCTCTCTCCCCCACCCTATCCCCTCTCTCTCTCCCCCACCCTATCCCCTCTCTCTCCCCCACCCTATCCCCTCTCTCTCTCCCCCACCCTATCCCCTCTCTCTCTCCCCCACCCTATCCCCCTCTCTCCCCCACCCTATCCCCTCTCTCTCTCCCCACCCTATCCCCTTCTCTCTCCCCCACCCTATCCCCTTCTCTCTCCCCCACCCTATCCCCTTCTCTCTCTCCCACCCCTATCCCTCTCTCCCACCCCTATCCCTCTCTCCCACCCCTATCCCTCTCTCCCACCCCTATCCCTCCCTTTCATCCCTCATATTCCTGTCAGCGAAGCGACGGGTTGTATTTGCTAGTTAAATAATAAAAGGGAGATATTCACTTTGTTAGCCTGCAGTTGGAATATCTCATACTGTCGATGCAGAAATATTCTTTTGAAAAATGTGTTCTACAGTACAAATACTGAAGTAGTCATTCTTGTCTCCTTGCAGTCCGTGCAGCAGGTTTTGACAAACCTCCTCATTTCGCACGTGGAAATCCGATCGGACGATTCGCCCGACATTGTGCCATTCTCCCATCAGCGCAGTGTAGAGAAGCACGTTATTCCACTGGGGGAAAGGTTGTCGGCACTCCGGGATAGCTATCGCAAGGTGAATTTATATATATATATATTTTATTTCATTTCATTTGTATCTTCCTCATTATTACCCTCGCCGAAGGAGAGCGTATTTCATTTAGGCCCGTTTGTTTGTTCACACAGAACTTTCGTGTTTTTCTCTGCAACCGCTTGTTGGATTGAGACAAAATTTTCACCATGGGAGTGACTACTCATGTGGAATGTTTTAATGATAATTGTGATGTCATATGTCACGTGGTGTGGCAGCCATGTTGGAAAACTTTGGACCTCTGTATTAGGGTGGTCCTTATTCCTCAACTTCAGATTTTCTCAGCTCCAATCCCCAGGATTCATTGGAATAGTCGAGAAAACTCTCCTGGTGAACTTTTTTTTTCCAATCGGACAACATTTACCCCTCTCTCATCAACCTTGAAGTTTCACCCTGAGGAATAAAAACAACAATCCTTGGAAAAAAATTTCTGTGCCATTTATTCCCAAAATGTTAGCTTATAACACACAGCATACAGTATTTTATAAATGGTTACCTCATTACACAGTTAAATGTATTAAACTGTTACAAAAATCTTAAGCAAAATATCCCACAAGGCTCCAAGGCCCGTCCGACTTAGTGCTCCTGCTCCTGCTGGGCCGCCACACCAGCAGCCACGGTCTTCTTTCTGGAGTCCGGGAACTCCGCGCGATGACGAGAGACAACTTGGAGGAGAAATTGCAGTTGCTCATCATCCTGAGTTAGCATTCGGTTGTATTCCTGGATGAGGTCAACTCCTCGCTCCGCGTTGTCGTTGATGACCGCTATCCCCTGCACGAAGGCCGCCGCTGTCCGGAAGTCTTCCCGCTGCAGCCAGGTCGTGGGATCGGCGTCAAGGAAGCCATCTTCCAGGCACAGCTTCTGGAAGAACCGTCACGTGTTTGTTGATGCCATGTCTTGCAGTTGGACTCCTGAGACGTCTTGGCTGGGCAGCTTTTGGCACTTCGCTGGAGATTCATCTCCCACCGTGGTGTGAAGTGAGGTGAGTATTTGCCTCTTCTCCTCCACCATGACCAGGGGGTCAAAGAGCGCCAGAGCGACAAGCTCCTCCGAGAGGTACCACAGGTGCCCTTGCAGCTTGGTCAGAGCTGCCTTGCCCACGTCCCGGTTGACGTCCATGTAGGTCGTCAAATCCTTCAGCAGTTGCAGGTCGTGTCGTGGGGCAGCTGCGGCCTCCGGAGCCAGTGTCCAGGCTTTCGCGTACAGGCGACTGACGAAGACGGCGATTTCCCGCAGGCCCTTCTCCCTCGCTGTGAGCTTGAATTGGCTCCGGAACATCCACACCTTCAGTGCGTAGATGGCTTTGGACATCCACCTTGCGTGGTGCATGGGTCCGGGGGTTAGGAACCTTACTCCTCGTGGGGGGACCTGGCCGAGGAAGATCACAGTCAATTCCAGCAGCTCCCGGTAGTCGTCCCGAAGGCCCTTGTGGTTGATGAGGGTGCTCTGGAACCAGTCCTTGTCCACATGGTCCAGCAGAGGACGCACATGGGGGTGGGAATCACCGGACTCGACCTGACTCCAGTCGATGAACTTCCAGTGACCTTGGAAGCGCTTGAACTTGATCACTGTTGGACCTGACGTGGGGCCGATGACCGTCATGAAAGCCGCAGCGAGGAGCAGCTCAAGGACATGATGGTGGCACACGAAGTACAGGAGATCTTTCTTGAGCTGCTGTTCGATCAGGACACAAGCCCCATTCTTCAGGCCAGTGTTGGAGGATGTTGTATCAAACGACATCCCACTGATGCGCGCAGTAAAGTCCCAGTCTTCGAGTGCCCCGACAACTGCTTTGGCCATCTTAGAGCCCGTTCCGTTCGGCAGCTTGGGGGCGTTGAGGAGCTGCACCGTTTCATTGCCTGAGACCAGAATGGGAAGTCGATCGATGGTCTCCTTGGTTGTAAGAGGACACAAGCCCCGTTCTTCAGGCCAGTGTTGGAGGATGTTGTATCAAACGACATCCCACCGATGCGCTCAGTAAAGTCCCAGTCTTCGAGTGCTCCGACAACTGCTTTGGCCATCTCAGAGCCCGTTCCGTTTGGCAGCTTGGGGACGTTGAGGAGCTGCACCGTTCCATTGCCTGAGACCAGAATGGGAAGTCGATTGATGGTCTCCTTAGTCGTAAGGTCTTGCATCAATTTCCCATCCCAATGAGCAATGAGCGTGCAGTGCCCCCCCTCCCCCCACGTAGCTCCTCCTTGAGTGCCACACGAGCATCCGTCCAGTGTTTCCACCGATGCCGCCTGATTGAGCTGCGGTTGATATTCATCTCTGAGACGTCATGGCCGAACGAGTCGGCTGCCGCCGACAGGACATAGACCGCTCCCCGGTCGGTAATCTTGGTCCTGTCCAGAGCCGCTGCCACACTTGGCATGATCACGTTTGTCATAGCCCTCCTGGGGCGCTTTGGAGGTCTTGCTTCTCCGTCTCCCCTCCCCTCCTGATTGGTCTCATCTGCAGAGGTGGACAACGATTCCAATTCCACTTGGATCATGGACGTGCTGGCTTCATCCTCCGCGCGCTGCCTCTGTCGCTCCTGCTCCTCACGGCGAGCGGCGCGGGCCTCCACGGCAGCTAACCGTGTGTCAACAGATCCCAGCTTTCCATGGCGACCGTGTTCACGCTGAGCTTGCAGAAATGCCTTATCCTCCTCATTTGTGAGGACGTCCAGGGCATTGGCGGCGGCGACATCGAAGAGATTCTTTGTCCGCTTCTTGAAAGCTTCTTCACGCACCGCTTGAGAGCCAGCTCGCCCCTTATTCCGCTTGACGTTTCCAAACTCCTTATGGAGTTTTTCAATCTTTGCCAGGATGGTGTCCTGTCGCTGTAGTGGGATCCTGGCTTTCAACCAGAGCTCAATGACAATTTTCATGACATCGTTGGCCGCCCCCCTCACAGACTTCCTGTCGACCTCGATTCGGTATATCATCAGTCCCAGCACTTCTTCTTCCGAGGGAAGTTGAGACCCGGCAATGATTTCCAACGGAGCAATCAAATAGTGACGGTTAGCTGCTGCCATGCTTGATAGATTGATGACTCAACCAGAAAAAAAATTTGTTAGGGGGCGGTGAGAAGAACGAGTAATACACATTACACAAACGCACAGATCGACGTATCACCTCAAAAGAGACGATTGGACATTACAGGAGCGTTTTAAAGTTCAGCACAGGTCGATACGTCGTCGTTCTCATGTCAGCCTCCCCCGAGAAACTGAGGCTAAACTTCAAGGTCGATGAGGGAGAGGTAAATGTTGGAATTTGAAATAAAAACACCAGAAGAGTTTTCTCGACTATTCCAACGAATTCCGGGGGTTGGAGCTTAAAATAAATGAATTCGAAAATTTACCCCCTAACGAAGGACCACCCTCTACTCTGTATCTCTGAAACTGCACCAAGGAAAAAATTGAAACTTGGCACACAGCAAGTACTCTTCATGGGGAATCGGTGATTTTTTTTTTATGATGTTATAGGTGCCTTCGTTATGACATCACAATTGCATATGTAGGATACTACATCTCATCAGCATGAACATTTTTGAGGGCCATCTTGGGCTTGTAGCATGGTATTGTGTACACTGTGGTCCTAAATGAGGAGAAAGCTTAGAAATTGAACCCAGTTTTAATAGAATAAACAATCTTAATGTTATATAATGCCCAAATGTCTGTGCTTTCAGAAAATGTATACTTTGCTATGGGTCCTATGGATATAGTTGCTTACAAAGCATGTTTTTTATCCAAACACAGGCTATTTTTTTTCCATTTTTAGAAATGGGTTACCTGTACGATTGTATATGTTGTCCAAAATGGTTGAAAATGCATTTTTTGTTTGATATATATCATTATACATCGGAATAGAACAATTACTCGATACAGTACATTTCTTATGACCTTCTGCATATCTTGGCACCTTCAAATGTGTAAAATCTCAGATTTTGCAAAATTTCCCCCAGTCACAGTGAAGCTTACAAAATCTTATTCCAGAAATTTGAAATGCATCTGATAGAACATCTTAAATAGCAATTTACTTCTGCATCAAGCGATGATTTAAAATGGCAAGTTTCAACATGGATCATGACTACATACCAGTTTTTAGGTTCACTTCCATGATTGGGTCAAAAATGTTAGGAAGTACGTAACAAATTGCATTGACCAAGCTGCTACAAAATTACTGGTAGCTATAAGCTTGATTTTATAACCATAGAATAAGTTTACCAAGATGGCCCTATGATATAAAAATCAATACCAAAGGCCAGTTTGTGTTCAGTATACAGAACATCAAAGGTCGTTAGGAAGTACGTAACGTTTTTAAGAAATTTGCACTTTTACTCCTAAGATGTTAGTTTGGTTCATCACAGCACGTATTTCTATGGTTAAGTTTATGTGCATATATATTTATGACCTGAGTGAACACTGATCAATTTGTGAATTTCATATGACCTTGACCTCTTTGCTCAAGGTCAAATATCAGGTAAACCAAATATTCTCCATATATGTGGTTTCCAATTAGTGTATAATACATATCTAAGCCATCAGACCAATTTTAGAATGATATGAGTGGTTCCTTGATACAGATAATTGATAACCAACTTTGACTCTGTCAGAGCAATAGAAAGAGGAAGAATTAAGCTCTGCCCAAATAGATCCTGAATCCCCATGATGTTGGCTAACAAATGATATGCAAAACTTAATCATACAATGACTTTCATTTTTTGGTCCCCCATGTCCTAAATGTGTACATAATATCTTGCTACAAGCCCTTGGGATAAAATTGTCCACAGAAAAAAGATGATAATGTCATCGGTCACGTGATTCGGCAGCCATATTGTTAAAATAAATAAATAAAACATTCAGAAATCTTCTTCTCTGGAGTGGCTGAACAGATCGAGGCAAAACTGCACAAAAATGTTCCCCAAGCCATAGTGTGTACAAGTTTGTTGAGGAATAATTGATAGGTCACATTGTTTGGCAGCCATATTTGATTGAAGAAAAGTATTAAATAATGTTTTCTCTGGAACCGCTTCATCGATCAACGTGAAACTTCACATTTATGATATTGTTACGTTTGAGGGGGGGGGGTATGCATTCAAAGGGTAATTAGGATGTTTAATTAGGTATGCCATGCTGTTCGAGTTTACCAGGATCTCGATGTAATAAGTAGCAATTCAGTGGTGATAAGTTGTCTCGTAAATGTTCATTTCTTCAAGGGGAAAATGATAATTGTCACGTAATTAGATAGGGACACGGGATAGGGTAAGTGTGTCTGCGTAAACCCCTTTTGGTATTCTCTGGAGGCTGGCCGTGACGTCACAGGACAGTGCAGCGGATGGCTCCGCCCCGTGATCACGATTGGCGGAAGGCGACGGCGGTGGGCCAATAAACGGCTCGATTGGAAGTGACGAGGACGGGAGGATAAAAAGGTTCTGTTCGGGGTCGAAAAGGAAGAGGAAGAAGATCGGGACAAAAAGATCGTGTTTTTTTGGTGTGGAGGCTGTTGCGCGGGAAGCGTACTTCTTGTTGTGCTGATTCGATCGTGTTCTTCATCGTGTCCTGGAGCCTTGCTGAGCCTCGTGCCTCACCTTGTTTGGCTCTGGGGTTCTGCTGACTCGGAGTACGGGGTCGAACGGCGGGCGGACCTGCCTCCCTCTCCTGCTCGCAACTTGGCGCCAGAACTGGTTCCCTGGCGGCTGTGAGCGGACTTGGGCCAGGACCAGGAGGTCGACAGCACCACGGTTTCTCCTGCCCCCCCCCTGACGAGAGCAAGGCCAGCTCGTCCGACGCCGATCCAGGGACAGTTGCGTCCACACCACGGTCCAGCCTGACCACCAGAAATAGCTACGTTGTGTGTGTGTGTGTGTGTGTGTGTGTGTGTGTGTGTGTGTGTGTGTGTGTGTGTGTGTGTGTGTGTGTGTGTGTGTGTGTGTGTGTGTGTGTGTGTGTGTGTGTGTGTGTGTGTGTGTGTGTGTGTGTGTGCTTGGCGCCTTAGAGGGTTTGAGATCTGTATATTCATTGGAATTGTCTGTGTTTTCCCCACGCCCGATCCCACACCATCCCGTCGAATCGCCCCGGATCCCTCTTCTTGTCGAGTCTTGTTATTTCTGGTTAATAATAAAAACAAATAAACATCATCAACTCAGTGAAAAGTGACTCGTGCCACCTTCCTCGTCCCGTTTGCGGTAGAGCGATTAGAACCGCCATGTTTGGGTTATAAACAAATAAACCGCCTCCATCATTTCGGCTCATTCTACGTTGGCGGGACTGTTCAAGTCCCGTGGACGTCACAATATGTAGTCGTGATGGGGAATACATGTTTTAAATTTCAACTTGATCAGACACATGGTCTGGCAGCCAGAATTATTTAAACTTTTTGATCTGTTTTTTTTTTGTTGTTATTTATTTATTTTGAATGAGGCTCACTTGGCTGTGCCTGAATGGGGTTGAGGGGAGAGGAGTAGCAGCTGAAATGTGAATCCTATCCAGGTTCCTCCTGATGACTTCATCTTTGCTTTTTCCAAGTGTTTGGACTTCAAAGCAGGACATCTTGGTACCCGGTCATCACTGCCAGCAGTTATAAAGTAGCAGTTCTAATTATGTCTCATTAATTACGTATCACACCAGTTTGTGTATCCAGCACAAATAGTACGTGATAGATACACAAAATACACCACACAAAACTACACAAATACCACACAAAACAAGTCCTGGCGAAGGTCTGCAATCTCTGATTGCTCTTTTTGTTGTTTGTAATATAGTCTTTCGTATAGCATTTATGAATGCTTTTGATACAGCCTGAGAAAGTTTGGCTTTGTTTGTGGCATTGAAAGCTTAGATGTTCCACGCACTTCTTTGTCCAACTTTCAGAGGAGTTTATGGTTCTGAAGACTTTGGTGTGATTAGGTAGCTCACTGTCTATTTCTCTACAGATCCTGGAAGTGCTCACATCACGGTTATGCCGCATGAATGTGCTGAGTCGTCAAGCCATACCAAGCTTGTGCAAGTACCAGCTTATCCTGGCAAGGGATCAGTTTCGTAAAAACCCATTGGGCAATATGTCGGTAAGTGTTGAACTTCCCCCGTGTGTGATTTATCTGTGTCCTCAACTCGCACAGCCTCATACGGCCATAATAGTGGTGTCCAGTTGTTGGCATTTTTGTTCAGAATGAGTGTGCGAGGTGAGACTGCGCTTTTTTGAGTACCATTCAAGTTACTACGAGGCATGCCTACCCGTCCGTCGCTTCGCTGACGGGTTTAGTCAAAAGACAGCATGCTGTATTTCACAAATATATTGCATGTCCATTCGAGATTCTGAATGAGGACGTAAAATGAAACTTAACACACGAAAGATGGATCTTTTGTAACACACAATTGTTGTTTGTGTGGTCTTTTAAATATTTTTCTATTGCTTCGAGAAGTATTACTATATATTATTTTGTATGCTCCTCCCGTGTCCTTCTAAAGTTTTCCTGCAATCATAGAATAATAAATGTTACTGTTGAAACTGCTTTACAGTATTAAGCTCCCATTCCTGTTTATTCTTCCTAAAAGCCAAAATGAGGGGCTTTTCAAATGGGTATCTTTATTATGAAACAGACAAACTTATTATTCCAAGTAAATCAATTATATGCTTTCAAACCGTACCATATTTACTACTCAATGGCAACAGAATCTTTTAGAATGAAGCATCTAATTCTGACACACACACACACACACACACACACACACACACACACACACACACACACACACACACACACACACACACACACACACACACACACACACACACACACACACACACACACACACACACACACACAATTTTAATGAATTGTACAGTGCTGTATTGGCCATTCCTAAAATATATGTATCTTATTATAATGGAACAAATTTATATGGTTATGTATGTATATTTGTGACAAAAACATCTTCTTCTTCTTCAAATTGTCTTAACAAATTCTGCCATGTTGTTTATCTCTAATATGTAAAGCTCATTCTAACCACCGGCCCACTCACTAACTCGCTGATATTAAAGTTTGGTACCTTTCAGGTGATGTTGAAAGCTGAAATGTCACGTGCCGACGGACATCAAAGCTGATACACTGGGAAAAATCACAGTACCATCGGAAAACATCTGTAAATGAAAAAAATATTAAATGATAAAATATATGCAGGTGAGCGACCCGAGACAATGGGGAAGCACGATAATTTTGCATGCCGAGTGATATCAAAGTCAATACACTGGGAAAAATCACCGAACAATTGGAAAGCATCCATAAATGAAAATATTAATAAATTAGAAGGGCGCTCGGTAGAGCGCATACCTCCGCCATGCAATGCCTGATGCACGAGAACCATAGAGCTGTATATAAGATGTAGAGTGCACTGTCCCTATACCATGCACGTAACCCCGCTGTGCCACCATGGACGACCCACCGCCATCACCTAAACGGGCAACTTGATTGAGGAAATACCCGGATGTGCCAACACTCACCGTGTTTACGATATGGTGATGCACACTACGAGAGTATCGTACAGCACATTATTTCAATCGTATTGGTAAATACGAGTGAAATAATTAGCATGCTAATTAACTTCATGTTTGTTTATCAATTAGAAAATATAAATACGAAATATATTAGTATTTTTCTTACCTTACTGGCCCAGAAACATGAGCAATACTTCGACATCGTATTGCATACACACACACATACACACATACACACATACACACATACACACACACACACACACACACACATACACACATACACACCTGGAATTATAGATAGATAACATTATTTAAAAGTGAGTATTTACAGGTAAATGGCACAGAAGAGCAGATTTAACCCTAACACGTATTGTTATGCAGTTTTATTTACACAAAAGACGTATGGCCATCATTCAATCCAGGGAGAAGAATAAGACGAGAAGAACTGAGGAGGAAAGAAAAGCATGGAGTGTGGGTTTGACTCCTTCCCTCACCTTAGACAGCCCAATGGGGCTGCACCGGTCCAAATATAATGGGGGATGGGACAGGGTGGGGAAGATAACAGGATAACCAATTAGTTCTCACCTCATCAATTGAACCCAAGTGGCTAGGATTATACATACAAATTGGCTTCTGCCATGCTCTTCTGGCCAAAGAAAGCTGTATAAAGCAACCATGAAAGGCTACCCAAGGTAAGCCCTTTGCTATTTCAAACCCTTCCCAGAGTTCCTCCACAGCTGTAAAGATATTCACAAATAGTACATTTTCAATGGTACCTTTTTCTCTATAATTTAGTCCTTTTGTAAGTTATGCATGGATTTTTTATTTTATATTTCACTATTCTGAGATCACCTGTGAAATGTATTTATGATGTGGATCTTTAAATACGGAATGTTTACAATGACATTGATATGGGTTGCTCAACCCTATAACTATATCTATCGATTGCACAGTTTCCTTACAGTTGAAGATTTTCCAATAATTTCATTTCACAGAGTGTACACAACCCTTGGTGGCACTCTGTTTTATTGTTTCTGAATGTTTACTCCACACTTCCTTCTGTTGTTGTATTTTCTCTATATTGATTATTTCTGCCCCTTTGTTATCAAACATAATCTTGATGATGTCATTGTCTTTTCTACGATTAACTTCTTTATGTTTCTCTGTGTACATTCTATGTGTACATTTCTTGATGTGTACACACACACACACACACACACACACACACACACACACACACACACACACACACACACACACACACACACACACACACACACACACACACACACACACACACACACACACACACACACACACACACACACACACACACACACACACACACACACACACACACACACACACGCGCACACACACACACACACTTCTCCTTTTAGTAATAGTTTTTATTTTTGTCCTGCTGCTGACACTTTTCTTTTCTTTAATCCATGCATTTCTAGGCTGCCCAGCAAGGAGTGATCGAAGGAGACTTTGCACTGTGCATCAGTCTTTACCATGGCTATGAGCTGTTGCAGCAAATGGGCACACGGTCTCTGCTGCTGTTTCTGCAAGGCATCATGGATGGCACAAAAGGTCAACGATTAGGGAAGAGAAACAAAATGGGAGGGAAGGGGAGCAGTCGGCATGTCTGCTGATGTTAGACCTATGAATTTATTTTATGGTGGAGACATGTTAGGGTTCAGAAGAACATTCGGAATGTTTTTTTAAGATGTACCGGTGGCTTTTGCAGGCATGGCACGGGCAAAACATGAGTTGTGCCGAAACCATGATTTTTTAGAATTGTACAGTGAACTGGAGAGGGAAAGCAAGGGCCAGACACTGGAGAAGGCATCTGAGGATGGAGCAGTCAGAGCGACTCCAGCACCGACACCATTTGTGTATAGTCATCCGAAGCTGAATAAGCTGGAGCAGGTGGTCCTGGAGCATTTCCAACAAGGTATTGTATGACAAAGAGTTTGCAAAACCATGTTGTTATAAATGTGGATTTTAATGGGGTGTTTTGGTATGTAAGAGGTGAAAACATACATGGAATGCAAGCAATGAGTGGAGATATTAGAAGATTAAATTGACTCTCTATTTGATTCGGAACCCTTTCCCTTTGCACAAACTTTTGTTGTGCATTTTCTGAAGCTGGTGGAGAAACCCGAGCCATGATATTCTCATCTTATCGAGACAGTGTGGGTGAGATTGCCGAGATGCTGCGTCGACACCACCCGCTGGTTCGTGTCATGGTCTTTATTGGACAGTCATCATCGGGAAAGGTCACTCGTGGCCTTTCGCAGAAGGAACAGTTGCAGGTGTGTCTAAGTGGCTTGTGACCACCTCCGTATTGAGCAATTTTGAAAACTTTGGTTGGTTGGAACAGTTTCCCCTTCACACTGTGGTCATGCTTTCCTTGAGCATCACGATTAAAACATTAGGATTTTGAGAATTTTTATTAATTAAAAAACAAACGAATTTGATCAATTTTCAGTCGAGTTCTGTTATAATGAACACTAGGTATTGTCCCCACACTTTTTGAAAAATACTGGGGGATGTTGTAATTGGCTCTGTCTGTTTGTCCATCTGTCACACTATCTCCTCCTAAATGGTTTGGCAGAAATTCACCAAACTTGGTGTTTGTGCTTACCACATGGCACAAAGGTGCAAGGGTAGTATTAGTTTGGCGTCACCCTCTAGGGTGGGGTCAAATACCAAAAAATGCAATAACAGGCACATTTTAAAAATGAAACTTTGTGTGTGCAAACAACATTGGAGGACGCATGAAATATGTAAAGATTTTTTGGGGATTTAACCCCCGGTTTATGCCTCAGGTAGTGGAGACACTTGAGGTCAAAGGTATCCAAACGGGGGGAAAAAAATATAACTCAGAATTTGATATCGGGTCATTTCTGGTGGAACTTTTTGATACCTTTCAACTTTTCTTTAGGCGGGGAAGCATGGGGATTTGTGATGGTGTGCCATCGACTTTGCTCGAGTAATGGAATATGTGATGAGGAATTTGGTACTTTTGGTGGACAATCCCTTATTGGGAATTAATTTCAATCTTATATAATGAACAGTGATCTCTTTTTGCTTCCTTCTTGTGAATGGGAAGGATGTTTGTGGACTTCCAGGTCGGTTGGGAGGCCTTTCTTACAAAAGCCTATCTTTTTTTAAATGTAAAGAAAAAGGCATGAAATGAAGACGGTAAATAATTTAAAAAATAAAATATTTCAAGCCATTGTGCAGTAATTATTAAAACTCGCTGTTCTGGCCAGTTGGTTAAGCACTACTGTGGCCATACTGCCATACTAGTGCTTAATCAGATGGCCATAATAGAGAGTTTTTACTATTCCGTACTGTCCAGAGAATATATATCTGTTTGTAACGAGACTCGAATGGAGTTCATTGGATTTTTAACTCCTGCCCTCAACATGTGGAAGCAGGGCTCAGACTTTTGGGCTGTTTTAACTACCAATTTCAGGCAATCTTAAGCTTGTATTTTTTTTGGAAAACCTGAACACCTAATTGGAGTTTGCATGTGTGATAACTCATTGAATTTATCGACATTTTTAGGTCGAGTGGCTCCACCCACCCAGTCTTCCCTTTCAATCCTGGGTCCGCCTGTGTTTTGATACCGTTTCTGCGTTCCAGGTAGTGAAAAGCTTCCGTGACGGTGGTTACAACACACTGGTGTCAACGTGTGTGGGTGAAGAAGGCCTGGATATTGGAGAGGTGGACCTTATTGTGTGCTTTGATGCCCAGCGGAGTCCTGTGCGCCTTGTCCAGCGTATGGGTCGCACAGGACGGCGACGGCATGGTCGTATTGTGGTCATCCTTTCTGAGGGTCGTGAAGAGAAAGTAAGTCGGCATAGTTGTAACTAAGAACATGAGGGAGGGAACAGGATAACGTTGTAGAAGGAAGGGAATCTTAAAGGATGGGAGAAGGCAGGGAAAAGTTGAGGAGGAACGTGAGTAAGGGGTTGTAAATGGGAACTCTAGGAGATGGTGGGTCTAAAGGAGGACGATTGTTGGTGGTTTGTGGTGTGGGTAATTTGTTTGTAACGTATCAAATATGATGAAGCACATGATTTCAAGTGGGCTGACGAGATGGCCTGAAGATACGCACCCTCGCCTCTAAGCTGTCTAGCTTAGTTCGAGTCGGGTTCCAATCTTGACCCAGCTCTGAACTGCCATCCCGGTGTCATTTCACAGACAGGGCGATTCATCAATAAGTGTACCGTCCCGCGGATGGATGTTAAACAGGCGTCCCGGCTTCCAACATTTGTTGGTGGACGTTAACTATCCCACGGTGTCATTCACAAAGAGTAGGTGAGCTGTCGTCTGCGCCATGGCAAAATTACAAATACCTGCGCTTCATTAGCGCCACAGCCGCTACCCCGCAGCTACCCTGTAGCCTTGTGCTGAATATGAATGAACAATTTCAAGTGGATTGTGATTCTTTGTTACCTCATGCCACAAAGCCAAGAGCGCAGTTAAGCAATTGGTTCATGTCCGTCCATCTGTCCTTGTGTCTGTCTTATCAGTTTATGATCGAGGAAAAATTTATTTAAATTCAATGTTATATTTTGATCACTTATTGTAACATGAATATGAAGACAAATCTTTTGTTTTGACGTTTTGTCTCTGAATTCGTCCCGATCGCACATGCGCAGAGGCATGAGATCATATTTTTATTCTGACTACCTACCTGGCAGTCAAACATTTGAAAATCATTCCAAACGGGAAACTTACTGTTTTTAAGGATGTTTGGAAGGAGACAAACAACAGGCATGAATAACTAATGTGACGTGTTCAACAGGGTAATGTAATCGACACTGCAGGAAACGGAGGTAAAACCAGAAACAATGTATTTATATGACTTTTACAATCTTTATTTTATTTAAATTAAATTATATACGCTACTTGAAGCCTGTTGTACCCAAATTGCCTTCATAATACTTCAAAGAACCTTCATTTTTGCAGTACTAGTCCTTCAATTTAACCAAGAAGGGCACGCGGTAGAGCGCATACCTCCTCCACACAATGCCTGATCTACAAGAACTTATTGGGCCCAATAAATTTTTGAAATATCATACCATATATCGTTTTTGACCCTATCTCTCAATGGTGAAGAATCACTTTATAGATTAAATAATTATCATATCTAGATCTGGATTCTGATCTTCACCAAGATCGAATCAATTCTTCCTTGGCACCTACCCACCATGTATGTCATGGTCATACACCCAACATGTCCTCCAAGTTTCGTCCAAATCCATCCACAACTTTTTGTGATATTGTGCTATATATAGTTTTTGGCCCGATCTCTCAAATGGTGAAGAATGACTTAAAAAAATTCTCGTAGTCGCATCGGGATCCGGATCTTCACCAAAATCTAATCAGTTCATCCATGTCACACACCCAACCTGCCCACCAAAATTCATCCAGATCTGTCCACAACTTTTTGAGATGTCCTTCACACAAACACAGACAGACTAACAAACAAGAAGACGTCGTGCAGAGCACGATACTTGCAAAATCCATAAAACAAATTTGACCAAAAATAATTGGTGGTTGATTTCAATGACCAAATATGCAACCCCTCTTCAAACTTCAAGTGAATTGGATGAAAATTGAAAATTTTAGAAATTTGGCCTATGTTGACCTTTTGGTTGACCTGAAATATACATCAAGTCAGGTATGGGAGCATGCGCCAGAGCAGCACGTCACTGCGTCCACTTTCCGCAGGTACTCCAGGGGCCTCTGTCTGGCCATCCCCCAAGCAGATGCCTGGCCCATCCCCATCTCCTTGAGATTCCGATCAACCTGCTGCAACCACGAGGCACGTGGTCGGCCCATTGGCCTCCTCCACTCACGAGACTCCCTCGCTGAGAGAATCTGGTGAGCAGAATCGGCGTCAGGAAAACGAGCCACATGTCCATACAGCCGCAGCTGACGCTCACGGAATATGCAGGTAACAACTCTCATTTGAGACTCTCTCTGCAACCGCTTGTTGGACACAAAGTCCGACCAGCGATAGCCAAGGATTCTCCGAAGAGACCTGGCACCAAGGGAATTAAGTCTCCATCTCAGATCCTTTGTCAGAGTCCAAGTCTCGCATCCATAGAGAAGACTGGAAGCACCAAGGACCTGAAGACTTGGACTTTCATCCTCCTGCACAGGTACCGGCAGCGCCACACCAAATTATCCAGTGTATCCATGACTCCCCAGGCCCGACCCAGACGTCTGTTGACCTCTGACTCACAGCCAGCAGAGACATGAATATCACTGCCAAGGTAAGTGAATCTCTCTGCGACCTCAACATTCTCACCACAAATAGGTCCAGACAGGACAGCAGCATCCAAGATGTCATTGAACGCCTGGATCTTAGTCTTGACCCAGGAAACACGTAATCCCAGCGGCTCCGACTCCTCATTCAGCACCTCGAGGGCCCCCAAAAGGATATCTAAAGTCTCCGCAAAGATGACTGCATCATCTGCGAAAGCAAGGTCAGCGATCTTCACATTCCCAAAGGATGCACCACAGCTTGATCTCTCCGACATCCTCCCGAGAATACAGTCCATACAAGTGCTAAAAAGCGTGGAGGCCAGTACACACCCCTGATGAACTCCAGTAACAATTGGAAATAAGTCAGAGATGGTACCACCACATCTCACAGCACTCTCAGTACCAGAGTAGAGTTCAGACATCAGATCGATCAGTTTTGGTGGCACACCACGAAGACCAAGAATCCTTCAGAGGGCATCCCGATTCACTGAATCGAACGCTTTACAGAGATCAACATAGGCTGCAAGGAGCCCCTGCGTTCGGTGAGGACCCGAAGAGCAATGATACGGTCAATCGTTGACCTCCTTGGTGTAAAGCCTGACTGCTCTGGACGTTGGTGCTCAAGTAGATGGTGACGAACCCTATCAATAATTATCCAAGCAAAGACCTTGCCCGGCACTGAGAGCAGCGTCACCCCTTGGTCGGTGCAGTCTTGGCAATCACCCTTCCCTTTCCAGAGAGGGACAACAAGGCCCCTCTTCCAGTCAGTTGGGATGATGCCTGTGTTCCAGGCAGAGCACAGAACTGCATGCAACGACACAAGTGCAACATTTTCACCAACCTTGAAAAGTTCAGCATGGATGCCACAGATCCCTGGAGCTTTACCCCATTTCAACCGGTTCACCGCAGCCTGTGTTTCTACAAGCGAAGGTGGACCACAGTTGATTTCAGGGTCACCAACAGGGATTGTAACACCCCTGACGTCCAACTCGACAGATGGTGGATCAGCCTGGTACAACCACTCAGTCACCGGCCCAGTGGGCCTTCACTTCGGACTCATATGTCAATAGCCTACCACCCTCTGCGCTAACTGCAGTTCACCGAGGGATGGGCTTGGATGAACGCAATGCACAAATTCCCCTGTAAGCAGGACGAGAATCACTTGACCACAGGTGATGCTCTACCCCCTCACAGATTCCTCGCACATAGGCCTCCTTGTCCACCCTTACCGCACGTACAGTTTTACGCCTCAGCTCCCTGAACAGCTCAGCTCTGCCATTCAGCCTGGCCCTGCGACTCTGGTGAATGGTATCCAGTGTCCCTTGAGAGACAAAATTCTTCTTTGCCCTCCGGTGAGTTCCAAGACATCCACCGGCAACATCAAGGACGGTGGTCTTGAAGGCACTCCACAACTCTTCAGGACCTCCCAAAGTACCCAAACCCCCCAAATCTCCACTCAGTTTGTTTGTTTGCAAACTCCTCAGCTGCCCTCTCATCCTTGAGCTTGCCAACATCCAGCCTTGGCTGGGATGCTACCATTCTCCTGGATTTAAGGTGCAACTTCAGAGTTGCTACAACAAGCCTGTGGTCAGTATTGAGGAACTGAGCACTCCGGTAGACCCTGCAGTTCTGGATCATCCTCCAGCGACCATCAACGACGACATGGTCAATCTCCTTTGCCACACCGCCAGCGTTGGAATACCAAGTCCAGCGATAAGTTTGTTGGTGCTGAAACCATAAACCAGCCACCCTAAGTCCATGACTTTTTGCAAAGTCAATGAACTTAGTGCTATTCTGGTTCATAGTTCCTGACCCATGGGGACCAACACACGTCTCTAACCATCCCTATCAGTTCCAGTCGATGCATTGAAATCCCCCAAGACTAGTAGTGTCTCTCGTCTGGGGCACTGATCAACCACAGACTCGAGCGTGGCGTCGAATGCGTCCTTCACAGTGAGGTAACTCGCCTCAGTCGGAGCATAAACAGAGACCAGGGAAATGACACCAAAGGAGTGACGAATCCTCGTTGTCTCATAATACGCTCGTTGACCGGTGTTACCTCAATTATCATTTGAGTCAGCTTATTGGACACAGCTACAGCAACTCCTTGGGCATGATAACCATCAGAGCGACCAGACCAATAGTAGGTGTAACCACCCACCATGATCTCACCGCAATCCGGTCTCCGAACCTCAGAGAGTGTTGCAATACCGATGTCCAAACGCTTGAACTCAGATGATAACAAAGACAGGTGATCATCCTCTCTTTGGGATAGGACATTCCAGGCACCCATCCGAAGGGACCGCCTCAGGTTAACCCAAGGAGACCGCCGTCTGATAGACGACACCTCAGCACCACTCCGACACACTCTCCCGCAATCTGACCCAAGGATGTTACTCCGTGGTTTCCCTCCTATCATCAAAGATTGGGGGTCCCGAAAGCTTTGCCCCAATCCCGTCATCCGGTGAGCTGCCCTGCAAAGGTAAGCTGTACAGGAGGTACTCCTACGGAGTGGGTTTTCATATTTCTTTGCGGAATGAAGGGTTTTACGGTGGCCGGAGTGCAAATCCTGCCACCAACCTCCTAATAAGAAGTAGCCCAACTGCAGGAAGACGTCTGCAGACACAGTTGGGCACTAGATATGGATGGCCGTTGGCGCACAAGGAGCTCCTCCGCCCTTTGACAGGTTTTGTTTTTAATCCTGCTGGGTGTCCATATCCAAACACCCTCCTCACCAAAAAACCTGGTGGGGGAGACGGTTTAGTCGCCGACAACCCGACCATGGAACAGGTTAGTGCAGGTTTACATGATACCTGTAGCAAGTCGCAGATCTAATCTGGCCTGACCTGACTGAATTATATATCCTCTTCAAATTTCAAGTCAATCGGATGAAAATTGAGGATTTTAGAAATAGCTGTTGACCTTGGGCCAATAATGACCTTTTTGGTACATGTTGACCTTAAAAAAATAATTGTTTGGTTGAATTCATTTACCTGAAATATAAATCGGAATCGGAATCGCATTTTGGGCTCAGGTAATGCCTGGAGAATGGTCTCTAGAATATACCTGTCAAGTTTGGTTCTGTTCCATTTATGAACAACCGAGAAATAGCAATTTAGAACCAGAGAGTTGGTGTCAAAGCCACCCAATGCTCGCCTGTTGATACAATTATCATTTTTAAAAGATGAGTCTAATAATATTTTTTTTATAAAGCATTGCAGTAAAGTCTGATCCAAATAATTTTAAAGCAATATATGTATTTGTATATTGTAATCAGTAAAAAAAGTGTGGTAGATAACATAAGAAAGGAAATAACTTGCACCAAAAACTTTAACATTTTCACGCTCACGCTCACGCTCACGCCGGGGGTATCGCTATCGCTCTCTGTTCTTCGAACAGGCGAGCTAAAAAATTTGTTCGAGATTGCTGTTTGTCGGCCCAAAGAGCCATAATCTCACTTTGGGCTCAGTTAATGCCTGCAGAGTGACCTCGCAGAGTGACCAACATGTCCTGTTAAATTTGGTCCGGTTTCTTTCATGAATAACCGAGAAATATTAATTTTAAGAAAATTGACCAAAGGGCCGGAATCGCATTTTATCCTCAGTTAATGCCTGGGGAATGGTGTCTAGAATATACCTGTCAAGTTTGGTTCGGTTCCGTCCACTAATAACCGAGAAATAACAATTTAAAGAAAATTAACTGAAAAGGGCCATTTCTTGGCCTAAAGGTCTGGAATCGCACTTTGGGCTCAGTTAATGCCTGGGAAATGGTCTCGAGAATATACCCGTCAAGTTTGGTTCGGTTCCATTCACGAATAACCGAGAAATAACAATTTTAAGAAAATGGGCCAAAATGGGCCGTTCCTCGGCCCGAAGGGCCGCAATCGCACTTTGTGCTCGGTTCATGCCTGCGCATATGTGTCTGGTATATGCCTGTCAATTTTCATCAAATTCTGTTGACGAATAATGGAGAAACAAGTCTGGAGACGGCGATGGTTCACGAGCAATGTACACGGTTCGCCTTTTTTAATTTTTGACCTTCGAGGGGACGCCACGGGCAAACTGGTGGGAATCGGGAAAAACGTAAATGATGAAAGTTGTAGTACTCGAAGAGCACGACTTGCATACCAACTTTCATTCGAAACAGTTGAAAACCCTAGGAGCTCGATGCCCAATTTATTGATTTTTTTTGACATTTTCTAAGTTCGTGACCTTGTGACCTTGACCTTGGGACGAAAATGAAAAATCTAGCTCCGTGGGGCTATGCAGGTGCCATTGGGCTAACCAAATACCGAAACCCCTGCCAGACTCGACAAACCCCCTCGGAGAAGATGTAACTTGAAATCGGCTACCCTCTAAAAACACATGTTTTTTGGGCGTGGCTCCGCCCATAATGGGCACACCATGCCCATTCTCCGGAAAACACAACTAGATCATGATACAAACCTCGCACCCTAATTTTATCAAGATCGGATCAAAACCTACGGAGCTATGCTCGGGACAGACAGACAGATAGACACACACCCATAAGGAATATAGTGGTCACTTACTGACTCATGAACCAATAGACGTTCAAATGAACTGTACACAAGGAAAGAGAGAATGCGAGCGATGATTAGACCCCGTGGGGTCTTCCACCCAACAGGGTAAAAATGTATTAGGCCCGATATGTTCTTGTGGATCAGGCATTACATGGCGGAGGTATACGCTCTACCGAGTGCCCTTCTAGTTTTATTCTGTACCAAGGCGAAAAATTCTGAATGGAGAACAATATTAGGATGAATAATAAGATGTGAACATAATAAATATGAACATATTGACCATGCTATACAATCGAAATAACAATCATCCTCGCATTTCTTTGTCCATTGCAGGTTTATAATCAGAGTCAGAGCAGGAAGCGGTACATCCATCGTGCTATTGTGGGTGCTACCAGCTCTTTCCAGATGTATCCTCTGAACCACAGAATGGTGCCGGCATCTTTGACCCCAAAGGTCCACTTCATGCATATTGCAGTAGGACCAGCATATAATCGCCAGACTGCAAGGCCTTGCCGACAGGCTCTTACTACATGTGGGAGTGATGGGTTCTTGACACCGGCGGAGTCTGTGGAGTTTGAGGGGAAGTTTGCTGTGGAGGACGACCAGAAGCCAATCTTGGCACACACTGCATTTATTTGTCTCGGAGATCGGCTGAAACCTCAGGTCGGTTGAAATGGGTCCATTTGTGTGATTCTGCCATTTTATGTGCCGATACATACACTTAACAGTTTCTCCTCAATTTGTTGCGCTCTAGGGTAAATGCTGTGAGCTATCACTTTCCGAGTGGCCACAGTGGCAGACGAAGCTTCAGCTTTCTCGTTACACGTCACATTCCCGCACCACGCATCATTTTGTCAAACTCATGAACTTCATTGATGTTCTCAAACTTTCTGAGGTTTGTCAAGATTTCAACAAAGTTAGTTTCTCAACTCCTTTTTATTCTTTCCTATCTTGAGATTGTCAGGATATTGGAGATGACAGATCTGTTTATCTTCTATACTTGTCATAATTAATACCATTGTGTGTCTATCTTCTCTTGATCCCAAACCTAAACAGGGTGATGATACATACGACTATGAGATGGCTGCCCACCTTGATCTGGCTGATGTGTCTCTACATTGTGATTCAAGCAACTTGCCCCCGAAACCTGCCCATTCTTCAGATGGTCTCTCTCTGACAAGTCGTAAAGCAGGTTGTTCAGGCCGCCAAAAAGATAGACTGCACGTGCGTAATCGTAGTAATAAAAATGTGCTTGGACAATTTGATGGAGAAACAGACTCGGACTTTGCTTCCAAAAAGAAACCATGTCGTAATTTCAGCAGAGACATCTGTGCAACGATGTTGGCTTCCTCATCTTCCTCTTTGGATGATATTGATGAAAACCCAGATGATGGCTGGTCCATGCTGAAGGTGTCATCTCAGCAACCTCAAAGCAAAAAAGCCCTGCCACTGGCCCTTCCCTTCTTGTTGGCTAAAAAATCTGCAGAGAAGAAAACCACTGTTTGTTCAGAGGAGGACTTCCATGACCTGTTTTTCTGGCCACTTGAGCAGGGACAACAGATTTGGTCCAACCTCTGCTTCCCAGTTGAACCCGGAAATGCATCCACTTCGTTTTCCCAAAGTTACGATCTCTTGAGTAGATCACCGCCTCCTGTCGACTCGCGTCTTTCCGATCTTGAAAGTGAGGAATCCCCAAACGAAGAGGATCCAGACTACCAAATGTTGGAGGACTTTGAGGAGGAACATGGGATGGCATTTTGGGACATTGAAAATACAGAGGAGAATGAGAAGGAGACTGATAATGTCAAACAGAATCACTCTATTTCAAGGCTTGAAGTGACTGATAAGTTATCTGAATCTCCCCTGCAAAATGATGAAATGAAAAAGCAGGTATTAGCAGCATCAATGTTTAGCCCGTCCTTGTTTGGAGATGATGATGTGTTTGTAGAACCCAGGGAAATACATGCTGGATCTCACCAAAAATTTAAAATGTCCTCGGAGGTTTCAATGTGCAGTGACACTTTTGTTAAGATGAAAGGGGTCTCTTCTCATAGCTCACCGGACTGTGACGTGCCACGGAATTCAGGTCATGGGTCAGTCAGGCCCTTCAATGCATTGTTCTCTCTCTCTCCCAAATTATCACCATCCACCCCAGGTTCTAATAAATCTACGCACTCATCTAATGCCGATTTCACAGCAGAGGTCTTCTCGGTTTGTTTTGACCTTGGTTTTGATCTCGATGCACTGGAAAAAAATGGAAGTACCGATTATAGATCTTCTGCCCATGACAATTTTAACATCTCTGTAAAGCAAGCCAATCCAGGGCAAGAGCAACTCAGCTGTGAGATCATAGCTCAAGATAATGGGGCTAAGGATGGGAAGGGGCAAGACGAGACCCCTCTGGTATCAGACGGGCTAACTCGATATAGTGAGACCTTTACAATGAAGGTGCAGTCGAGCCAGCCAGGGTTAAAAATTTCTCCGTACAGCAATTTATCCGGCTCTTCTGGAACTTTATCTGTCCAAGAAGGATCTGCCAAGGCATCCTGTTCAGATGGGAGGCAGACACCAAGGAAAAGTGGTTGCTCGACTGAGGATCTGCCTGCAGCATTGCATTGCTTCAGCAACACTGGAAAGGCGCTCGAGCAGCACAGGGCAGCAAGTACGTTTATTTTTTTTTTGTTTGCCTTTAGTTCGATTTGAAGCATCATCCAGTAAATATTGGCTTTTCTATGATTACCTCCACCACCAAAAGTGGACGGAGGTTCTGCTTTCACCCATTTGTCTGTCTGTCTGCCTGTCTGTCTTTCAGTGAGCACGATATCTCAAAAAGTTATAGACAGATTCGGATGAAACTTGGCGGATAGGTTGGGTGTATGACAAGGATGAATTGATTAGACATTGGTGTGGATCCGGATCCGGCAAAACCATGAAACCTAGCAGCCTGAAACTTTGCACGTATATTGAGGGAACTCCAAGGAAGTGCAAGAGTGAAAATTGGGTGTTTCGGTTCATTAAAACACCCCTTTTGAAGATAATAATCAATGGCCTTATTTAATTATATCCTTTATCAGGCACTTCCTCTGCCACCTTGCTCTTGTTGGAGTCTTAAGGCACTTCCTAGTTACCTCACTGGGGTCTGAAACCACTGGTTTTTGGCCTGCTTAACCATCCATGCCTTGACTTGGAACATGCTGCAACGATTTCTTCACGATAGGTTTTTTTTCCACTTTTCTCATTCATATTATTGAATGCCTGATCATCATACCTACAAATTGCTGAATACATTGAAATGCTTAAAAACGACCGGAGACACCAGCGTTCGTGGCTTGATTTCATTTCCACACATCTATAACCTCGAGAATCTCTTAAACTAAGCTGAATTACAACATTTAAGCTCCAGAATTGAACTTGACAGCAGTTCTCATTGCTAAAAAAAAAAGTGTTCATTTGTCCAATTCGGACGTATTTGACATTTCGGGCGTCTTTGGAAGGTGTGTGTTTAATATGACGATTCGGTGATTGTTAATCGCTTGCCAAGCAAGCCGTTCCTTCACCATTTTGTTGGAGTGCTGAAGCCACTTGGCGAGCGCTGTACAATTTTTGCGCTGTCACTGAATACCGTACATCGATCAACTTGAACAATGTTCAGCAGCTACTCGCCTGCGATTGCCCCACGTTAAAACAAATGAAAAAAAATGAAACGTTTCATTAACATCACGGTGGGATAGCCGAGAGGTATGCACACGCGCTCTAAACTGTCTAGCCTGGGTTCGAATTCCGGTTGATGAATCACCCTGCCTGTAAAACACCCTGGAATGACGGTTGTCATTGTCATTCCAGGGTGTTTTACAGGCAGGGTGATTCATCAATGTGTGTGCCATCTTTCGGATGGACGTTAAACTGGGCGTTACATCTGCCGGAAACCCCCCTCCCCCCCTCTCTCTCCTTGCTCCCTCTCACCCCTATCCCACCCGTTTCTCTTTCTTTCTCTCCCACCCCTATCTCAATCCCTCTCTCTCTCCCTCTGACCCCTCTCCCTCTCTCCTTCTCCCCCTCCCTTCCATCCCTCCTCACTTCCTCCTATTGCTCTGCTCTATCCTTCCCTTCCCACCCCTCTCCCCTTTTCTCCCCCCCCCTCCCCTAACCCCCTCAATATTCCCATCAGCGAAGCAACGGGTCGTATTTGCTAGTATCAAATAGTTATGGATGGATTTGGATGAAACTTGGTGGATAGTTTGGGTGTGTGCCAAGGGCGAATTGATTCAATTTTGGTGAAGATCCGAATCTGGATCCGAGATTTTTTTTTAATTTCCGAAGTGATTCTTCATCCTTGAGAGTCAAAAATGATATATAGCATGATATTTCAAACAGTTATGGACGGATTCAGGTGAAACTTGGTGGATGAGTTGGTTAGGTGACGAGAACAAGCTGATGGCCTGTTGTGTAATCACAAGAAGCCATTTGGCCCACCACTTCTGTGCTGTACCCACATTACCTCAAATGTACATTGTTCAATCTACTTAAAGGAACGCGATGGCCAGTTATGTCCTCGTGGGAATCAAGAAGTCGGTAAACAACCACACACACACACACACACACACACACACACACACACACACACACACACACACACACACACACACACACACACGGTCATATCTCATGACCATTCCCACCTTGTTTACATCTTTTTGGAGGAACATCCATACATCCTTTTTTGTTTCGGTACGGATTGCAGATCCGGCTTATCAGTGGGATACCAAACATAAATTAATTATTCATCCTGGTAGAGGCATGCGCTCTACCAAGTGCTGTTCCAGTTGGTTATTTGTTTGTTTGTTTTTATTCTTACTCGTGAATATTGAAGAGTCCTTTGAACTCTTAAACTCTCTTAAATTGTATATTAAGGTATTAATTTAACGTACTGTTGTGTTTTTGTCAAGGAGATTCCATCCATGGTCTTGAAGGAAATGACACAATTAAAATAGTCGATGAGGAGGACAATGTTGAGCTGTTGACCGTTTTTGGGAAATGCGAAGACTGTCCCGGAAACATGTCCTCGACGCCTCAACCAGCTCTTATACATAGTCAGGTGATGGTGGTGATGCTGCTTGGTGTCCTCTCTCCAAAATACATGACTTCCATGTTATGCTTGCATGCCGGACCGCTTCTTACCTCTGCCTGTCTGTCATTGTCTTAATCTGTTTCTATCCTATCACTTTGTCATGCAATGAATGTTAATTATATGAGTAAACATCCTGAATCTGATCACTTTTTTTTTTAATTACTCGCAGGACGTTTATTCACCTATTGGGCGTCCAGTGAGGAGAGTGCCCCCACGGCTGAACGACTCGCCTGTAAGATTCAACAGAAAACTAGTTTTTCTTATGACTAAAGTCAGCGTGTATCATTGAAAACAAAAAGCATTGAGGACAACTAATATTTTTCAACTAAAAGTCGATGGAGGTCTAAAAATTAATTGGTGATGAGAAAGGTGAAGTGACGTTTTGGGCATGAGCTCTTCCAAACAGAGGCTCACTCTCAGAATATTGATTGTTTCACCTATTTTTGTCTTTTTCTCACAGTGGTTTTGTTTCACTCTGTCAACATTTGTTTGAAAAAATTTTTTCCTCTTCTATAAGATACCAACTTCTTCATATTGGCATGAACTGTTTAAACTGCCTTTGCTGTTCTTACTTGTGGTAGGAACACCTGTGTTTGTGTTTATCACTTTTAAAGTGTGTTCAATTGTCTACGGATACAGTGATACAGTAAAACTTTAAATATCATGAGGGTTACATTCCTGGAAAATGCCGTGATATTCAAAACCGCGATAGTTAAAACCAATTTCCTACTGCAATAAGGGGGTTAGGTTCTTAGGCTTCGAGAAAATATAGAGGAAGGTGGGCGGCAGCCAAAAATCTACGCATCACAACTGAAACTAGAAAGCACCTGAAAATGTAAAGACCATCTGCTTTGTATTTGGATTACTTCTTCCGTATGTGAAATGGTACCTTTGACCTTTTGGTCAAATTCTTAAGTTATGTTCTCCATATTCTCATAATAAAGCTTTGTTGAAAATTTGATAACAAAAGCTCAAATGATGATGACAATTTCAGGTCAATTGGATGGAAATTGATGGTTTTATGTGATGCTGCCCTTTGATCTTTGACCTATGTTTTTGACCAAATGATTAATTAATTAATTTATTGTATACATTGTCGAAGCTTGTGTGCGAGCTAACGCACAACGCACAGCAAAGGGGGCTTGAGACAAGAGGGGCGGGAGAGGGAAGGCCAAAACATTGGGGAACAGAGACATGATTTCCAAGCAGACGGCAGATGACCTTGAGCAAATGATAGGGTGAATAGAATGGAGAAAGGGTGAGCAAGAGAAGAGGAGCAGGTTTTTAGGACGCTTGGACTGATGTCGTCTGGACCGGTTACAGGTTGACAGCAAGCTCTCCACCTTGTCAGGAGAAAAGGACACAGAGTCCAGGGACAGTTGGGTATGACTGGGTGAGGTGGGTACAGAAAGCAATGGGTTTCGGACAAAATATTATGATGCAAACACTGAGTTTAGGCATTCAGCCTTTTCACATGCGGTATCAGCAGTGTGGCCATTTGAGGTAATGGAGGGGGAACATACACCAGAAACAGATTTGATTAGACACCACCACGATTTGGAGGAGGGAGAGAGGTTTGAAAGTTCAGACTTGAGCTTAGAAAGATCTTGTTTTCTGGCTCTCCTGAGGGTAGACACACACTTGTTCCGAGCTTTATGGAAGGAACTGAGATTATCCTCAGTTGGGTTTGCTTTCCATGAAGCAAAGGCAAGTTGTTTCAGGACAACTGCCTCACCGCAAGCTTCAATGAACCATGGGCAACTGAAGGGTTGGTAGGGTTGGTAGGTTGGTAGGGCAACTGAAGGGTTGGTAGGAAGGGTAGGACAACTGAAGACGAGAGGGGATAAATCTGTGCATGAGAGAGAGCAGGTTTTATTTTGAAAGAATTCCCAGGATGAGTTGATGTTGGAGAAAGTAGCGATGGGAGACGGTCTAGAAGTTTGATGGTTGCTTGGAGACCCTGCCAGTCAGCTTGAGTGAAATGCCAGACTTGACGACGCTGAGGTGGTTCTCTAATAACACCCAGAGAGATGTTTACTTTGACAAGCACATGGTCAGAAGAACCAATTGGAGCGGAGGAAGAACAGCAGATATTTTCAGCGAAATTTGTCAAAATTAGATCCAGAAGAAATAGAGTACCATTGGTTGAGATCCGGGTCGGGAAGTTGACCGATTGAGTCAGTCCCAATGAGTCGCAGAAGTCTTTTGCTGAAGTTCCATGGCAGGTGATAGGGGTACCCACAACCAGCCAACTGGCATTATGACAATTGAAGTCACCACATATGAGGAAGAGAGAGTTTGGATGAGAGGATAGAAGTTGGTCCATGTTTTCGGATAGTGAGGTGGAAATGGAGTCATCACTGTAAATTCTAAAATCTTCTCCATGTTCTCATATTAAAGCTTTGTTGAAAATTTGATGACAAAAACTCAAATAGTTAAAAAAAAGCTAGTCCAGACACATACACAGAAGTGATTGCATTGGGGGACTGGCTAATAATCACATAAAATAAATATAAATTGGCTTTCCTATGAAGTCTCCTGCTGCGTTGCTTCAGACTAAACATTCAGAAGCAGATTAAACTTGCCCCCTACCCTCACCATCCCTCCCCTGTTAATCTCCTCAATAGTTTTCCTTTGTAATCTGTCTGTTTATTAAAATTGTTCTGCAGATTCGTAAACCAGTGAATAAATATAATGAAACGATCACTTTTGTCTGTTTTACAAAGAAGCCTTATGGTGTGGGATAACTATCACAGCTCTACTCAAAAACTACAGTTGGTTGGTTGTTGAACTTAAGCCCCACGATAACTAAATCGGTACATCGAGGTTGCCACGATTGGTCAAAACGCACAATATTCAAACTTGTGGCTTGGAATTTCCTCGTAACATGCATAGCATAAACAGGGAAACATCACCCCCAAAAATAGTCCAAAGTTACTGTTGGCTCAGAGGTAATGGAAAACTGAATGAGAAAAGTAATGTTGCAAGTTTGTAGCTGGGTTGAGATTTGAAACACTTTCTGTTTGTGTCCTGTAATCAGGAAGTTGTCTTTCCCATTGCACGTCGAAGGAAGAGAGCGGCGCTTGACCTCAGCGATTCTCTTTCGAAGACGTCTTCGGTCGTAAGTCTTCCCTGATCCGTCTGACGCTCTTGTGCTCACCTTCTCTCTTCCGCTTGCTGCCTTGCGTTGCGCCATCGTGGTAGTTATGTCGGGAGTTTGAAGATGTCCTTTTATCTGTAGTTTCACCTTTCCCGAAACTTACGGCTTCATTTTCTTGTTTAGGCTTAAATTTTTGTAAAATTTGCAATGAGCACTCGTAGTTGGTATGCATCAGTGGCGGGGTGGAGGTGTGCGGGATGTGGGGAGGAGGAGGGAGGAGGGTTGGGGGGGGGAGAAGAGCGGGGAGTAATACTTTTCCTCTTCAGCAGGAGAGCGACGATACTGCAGCTTTTGAGACTGGCACCAGGAACGCTCACTGTCGTTCAAAAGCGAGTGACAAGTGCAAAAGGAAGAGAAAAAAAGCGAGGAAGGTAATTTTTATTTTTTTTAAAGCTGTATGTATCAGTTCCCGTCATATCTGAAGAAGGCCATTCACATGAAACATGCGAACCACTTGTTCAATCGGGTTACAGTGCAGAAGCCGCTGCCCAGACATTGCCCACACTCTAAGATAGCATGTGGTGTCAACTTGTGTCACAGAACCTCCAAGTAGGCCAGACCACTTATTACCCAGATTTCAGGCAGGAATTTTGAAGGGAATGAGAACACATCCAAAGGGAATGAGTTTTTTTGACCAAGCATTTTGACCGGCAGAAAAATGTAATGGTGTGGTGAATAGTGCTCACGCACACCGGCCACAAATTGTGTGCTCGTTCTAAACCGATTTCAGACCAAGTGGCTTCCGAAAACCACCTGTGGCCTGTTGTGGAATCACAAGAAGCCATTTGGCCCACCACTTCTGTGCTGTACCCACATTACCTCAAATGTACATTGTTCAATTTACTTAAAGGAACGCGATGGCCAGTTATGTCCTCGTGGGAATCAAGAAGTCGGTAAACAACCACACACACACACACACACACACACACACACACACACACACACACACACACACACACACACACACACACACACACACACACACACACACACACACACACACACACACACACACACACACACACACACAGTCATATCTCATGACCATCCCCACCTTGTTTACATCTTTTTGGAGGAACATCCATACATCCTTTTGCATTAACAAAAAATAAGTTTTAATTACTTGTAATATTGAGGCTTCCACATTTTGATGATCTTTACCTTGTTGATTGACGTGATTTAGAACCGAGCAAATGTCAAATTTAAATTTTCCCCATAAGCTGGTCTTTAAGGGGGAGAAAGGGTCAAAATTGACTGTTTTGTCTCTCTGTGGTCACTCTGACTTTTTTTTTTGTATTTACACAGAGTCAATGTTTGTGGAGGACCGAGAAAAATGAACAGATCCAGAGAGTTGAAGGACAGAATATAGGGAGACTTAGACAAACAATGGGTGTGGGGAGGAATATGGGTAGGAAAGGGTGCATGGGGTGGACAAGATGGATACAAAAGGAAACTCTTCGGAGGGAAAACTGGAAACCTGGGCGGAGTGGGGTGGGGTGAGGAGGTGGTTTACGGGGAGTAGAAAAGATAATGGTTGGATTGGGGATGACCTGAGATGTCTTGAAGACCTGGAGGGAAGGATGAGATTGAAGAGAATGTGGAAGTTTGTTCCACAGGCGGATGAAAGAGAGAAACAAAAAATTCCTCCTCGATTGCCCCACTGATTGGGTACTGGCAACGCCATCTTTATATGGCATCACTTTTTTCTCTGCAAAGTGCTCTGGGAAGTTGTCACTTCCACGAAACTCAGTGGCTGTTTCTTTGGAGTCGTGACCCATGTTGTCTCATGTAGTCGTGTGTCTTTGTGCGCATGATTTGTGTTGGAGATCCTTAGACGCTGTAAATAAGAATAAGCCATTTGTTTTTGCTCTGCAGAGAATATTGTACGAACCGATATTTTGCTGCTTATTCCTAATTTCTCTTTTGCTTCTTCTTGCTCTTCACATCATTTTGTTCTCTGCGAGTTTAGACCGAGCACCAAGTTGACACTGGGCTTCAGTATTTGAACCTTGAGGCAGAGGTGGTGGACCACACGGCGGCAGTTTCAGATGACGAGAGCGATGGAAGTGTTGGTTCATTGCAAGGCTTCATTAACGATAAGAGTGTGGCACCAAATGGTAAGCAGTCCTATGACCGGACATGCCATCATCACATTTCCTGACCTTAATTGCATAATTCGTTCCAACTCGAGTTCGCCACACCTGATGTCGGTGCCTGCGAATTAAACCATCGAGCTGGAAAAAGATGACCGGAGGTGAAGTTCCTCGATGTGACGGGCACACTGTTTTTTGTCACAGACACGGTCATGCAAGCCGTATACATGAAATCGCTCCGCAGCCCGCACGTGCCGTCAGCACGTTACAAGATGGTTTACAAGGGAGCGAACAAGTGCGACATCCTTTCACAGGTTGATAAAGCATCCCACGTTGTGAACATGAACATAAAGTTGTTTGTTTATTTATTTGTATACCTTGTCAAGGCTCATATGTGGGCTAACACACAACGCACAGCAAGGAGGGGGGGGGGACATGAGACAAGAGGGGTGGGAAAGGGAAGGACAAAACAGTGGGGAACAGAAACATTAGATCTGTGGAAGGAAGATGGATGGGGCGGGGAACACGGGGTACACAAGATGGACATTACAAAGACTTTCATGAAGGAAATCTGGGAATTTGAATGAGGTAGGTTTGGGGTGGATTAACGGGGGTGGAAAATATCGGATTTGGATTGGGGACGATAAGAGGTGGTGCTGAACAGGTGTTTTGAAGGCCTGGAGGGAAGAATGGGATTGAACAGAGTGAGGGAGTCTATTCCAAGGGTGGGAAAGAAGAGGAATGAAAGACTGAAGGTGAGCAGTGATTCGGGATTTTGGTAGTTTTACCAGAAGGAGGTTGTTGGCGGACCTTGACCGCCCTGCGGAAATATGTGGGGGACATATCGCAGACAAAGTGTGGGGGGGGGGTGGTGAGACCAGATAGATGGAAGAAGACAAAGACCACCAATCTGCCTGCGGTGAGAGAGTGGGAGGCCCAAAGACTCGGCGTCAACACGGGAGATGCCAATGATCCGAACTGCCTTGGTTTCCACAACGTGAAGCCGAGAAAAGTGAGAGGCAGGAGCACCAGCCCAGAGGGGAGAGCAGTACTCCATCAGGTTGTGGACGAAAGCTTTGTAAGTGGTCACGAGCTCAGGTGGGCCGAGGAAGGACTTTGCACGACTGAGGATTCCCAGTCGGTGACTGGCTTTGGAGGCCAGGTTGAAAATGTGGCTTTCCCAGGAAAGATCATGGCATATAGTGAGACCCAGAAGCTTGAAAGAAATGATTTCTTCTCGAGGATTGTTGAGAAAGTGGATGGGGTGTGGGGGGGGGGGGCGTTCCAAACAGTCTTTTTGGAGACATCGTGAGAGTGTGAGATCTGTGAGCATTGAAAGACATGTTCCACGTGTTGGACCAGTGTGATTTTTATCCAGATCTGCAGAGAGTGAAGAAGCTGCTGCTTGCTGGGATGAGGGATGACCGAGGGTAGAGTCATCAGCAAAGAGATAAAGAGGATTTTTTTGGAGTCGGAGAGATGATTGATAAAGAACAGGGCTCAGAACGTTGCCTTAAGGAACTCCAGCCTGGACAGGAAGAGGGGATGAAAGAACTCCATTTATGGCCACACGTTGTCTGCGACAGAAGAGGAAGTCTGAGCCAAGAGTGGAGATGGCCTTGGATACGATGGGAAGAGAGTTTGGTGAGCAGGACAGAGTGACAGACCGTGTCAAAAGCACGTGATGTGTCCAGGGATATAGCTCTGATTTCATGTCTGACATTGAGGACCTCAATCCATTGTTGGGAGATCAGAAGCAGCGTATCCAGGGTAGTGACCTAGTCTGAAACCAAATTGATGATCGGAAATCAAGCCATTGAAGAAGAGGAAGGGTTTAATGTCTGAAGCGATGATGGATTCCATAACCTTGCTGATGATTGGGAGAAGGCTTCATTATTTTAAACAATAATGGCTACAAAAGGGTAATTACCCTGTCATTAGTTTGTGGTGTCACCCTTTATGTCAACTGAGTCCTCTCCTTACCACCACACCACCCCCCCCCTCTTCCCATTTGCTGCCACTTGGAAAGGGCAAATTCTGCCTGTTAGTGAGGTACTCATTTACATCATTTCACCACCGAAGGTGAAAGAGGTTATGGTTTCATCTCTTTCTGTCTGTTTGTGTACAGGATATCTCAAAAACTTGTATACAGACCCAGATGAAATGTTATTGACAGGTTCGGTGTGTGACCACGGCGAATTGATTCGATTTTGGTGACGATCCAGAATCCGATTCGACTACTAGTATTTTTTAAGTGATTCTTCACCATCGAGAGATAAGGTGAAACCGATATATAGCACGATATCTCACAAAGTTGTGCACGGATTCGGACAACTTGGCGGACACGTTGGGTGTGTGACCACGATGAATTGATTCGATTTTGGTGAAGATCCGAATCTGGATCTGGATACGAGAATTATTTATTTTTTTAAAGTGATTCTTCACCATTGAGAGATGCGGCCAAAAACGATCTCGTACTGTATAGCATGATATTTCAAACATGTATTGGGCCTGATATGTTCTTGTGGATCAGGCATTGCATGGCGGAGGTATGTCCTCGACCGAATGACTTTCCAGTTTCACCTACCGTTGTTTGTGGTGTCACCAATTATGACAACTGAGCCCTCCTCTTACCACCCCCCCCCCCTTCCCATTTACTGCCACTTGGAAAGGGCAAATTATGCTTGTTAGTGAGGTACTCATTTACATGTTTTTGATTGCTAATTGTAATAGCTTCCTTGCTGCTTGAAGCACAAGTGGAGCAAACTTCCAACAAGTCTCCCTTTGTAACTTCTAACTTTCCTCCTCTTCTGTTCCTAGGAAGAGCCACCAGATGATGATGATTATCAGGAGGACAGTTTCTGTGTAGCCAGTGATGACGTGGATGATGAAGCGGTTGACGGTGACGAAGATGAAACTCTTCTTTGCGCCACGTATCATGAAAGTTCTACACCTGTAGGTCAGAGGAACATACGCACACGGCACCAGACAACAGTGCTTCGAAAGACGGGACGACATAAAGTAAGAGCAACAGAGTTGACGCCTAATTTGATAGCCAACAACACAGGAACGAAATCGGCAATTGCTGGTCGCCGGTGTCGAAGAAGAATCTTGGTGCTCGATGGTTCGAGTGAAGATGACGACGCTGCTGTTGGGAAGACTGGTGATCTTGAAAGCAAACAAGAACTTGGAACAGGAATTGGTTCGTGTATAGTGGCCAATTTCGAGATCTCGTTGGAGGAAGATGCGGCGGACCCGTTCAAGATTCCCAAGCAATCCATTGTTCCACATTGTGCCAACAGCAAGAACAGTTTCGGCAAGAACAATCCTTCTTCAGCGTCTCGTACCCACCCAGGCTTCGGGGCCTGTGGTACTGATGCTGATGCTTTGGATTTTCAAACTCGATCTTCCTCCTCGCTTTCTACCTTTGTGGGTGTTCGGGATTCACAATCTCGAGCAGGCATGTCAAGTGAAGACCCTCCAGTGATGCAAGCCCATGCTGGAAGCCCTCACTCGTCCACCCATCTGAAAGATGCGCCTGAGTCACCTCAAGTAAGGAAAATCACATATCGTTATATTTATTTTGAACACTGGCCATGTTTTAAGTTGTGTCGGTTCATTTATGCAACTCATGCACACACTGACAAACCTTGATGGTGACCTTCATCTCAAGTAGGAAGTGGAACTCTTGCTTTATTTGTATATTTTTTTTTGCCGACACTGCTGTTCGTCGTCAAATTCCAAAGCGAACAATGAAAGGTTACCGCGACAATGACTCATGCAGCATCTGCATACGAAGTGCCAAGCCTTGAACCCTCAATGCCTGTAATTTGTATGTTTTATTTTACAAGATCTCTTGATGGCATTGGGCGGTTTTGGCAGCTTGGGACTTTATTGGTTGTATGACGAGTTGATCCTTTCGTTTGGTCGCCATTTTGGAAAGACTCTGTCCAGCCGGCTTGGAGCCGGGCATGCATGGCACACGCATGCTGATCATCGGAATTTGGTTGCGTCCAGGTGAAAGCCAAGCTTGCGCGTGAAAACGAAATTCATGAGCACAAAAAGGTCTTGGTGTACAACTTTCAGATTGGTGTATAATCGTACATTGGCAGTTGGTTTTATATTGATGATACACTACATGCGTCGATTTCGAAATGTCAACATAATGTTTCCGTGAACATGATTTATTACATTGGCAAACTAACTTTTGTGCCCTTTTGAGTTATTGACACTGTACGAGTATATTCAGACTAGATGCTGATTTTATCTATCTGCAGGATACTGTGACTTGCAAGTTTGTAGTAACTCTGCATTATGAGGCTTTACCATGGTCTCATTTTTGCTCCTATGCCTGGTTTTTGTTTGAGTGGAAGCGTATTGGATTATTGAGCTGGAAGGATAGCCTCGAGGTATGCACACTCACCTCAAAGCTGTCTCGCCTGGGTTCGAATTTCGACTCAGCTATAAACTGCCATCCTCGTGTTTCATTGGCAGGGTGATTCATCAACGTGTGTCCCGTCTGACAGCATTCGTTGATGGACGTTCAAGACCCCACGGTGTCCTTCGTGAAGAGTTGGCGAGTTATCGCCGGCACCATGGCCAAATTCCTGCCCTGACTACCACTGGGAAAGCAATGGCAACCTATTTAGTGTAATCCTTGCCATGAAGCTGCTTTGACAGCAAAAGGTCTGCCTCCAGGCAGAGTACCAGAATTTTATTAGATAACGAGTATCATAATCATTCTCCAGGTACTGTACACCAGCTAGTCCAGTTTGGGCCGACAAATTAGGATAGGTATTCGTTAGTTTTTGAATGTTCGAGCTGAAAATCCAAAAAGCTGGCTCTGTTTGGACCGAGGCACCAAAACGGGTAGATGTACCTATAATTCATGAGTTATTGACTTTGGCAGACCATACAAGTCTGGAATCCCAAATTTTACTCTACCATGTTTAACTCCAATTCTTTCAGCGGCGATTGATCCTGGTGGACAGCCGAGAGATTGCATCTGGACAAGATGTGCTGTCGTGTCTGCGACTTCGGCACGATATCCAAGCCATTGTCTGCTCATGCCTTGGAGCTGATTACGTAGTGAGCACCCGATCAGCCGTGGAAAGGCGAGGCCAGATGGAGCTGGGGTTGCTTGCGAGCAAGGCCAAGCTGGCCAAACGCGTCCGTGCTCTTCTATCCACTTTTAAGAGGCTTTACCTGATCGTGGAGCGAGAGAGGGTGCGCCATGGTACGGCTTTAAGCTTCATTTCACATCTTTCATTCTCATGCTCTGCCTATCTATTGGGGATGTCGAGGCCATCCACCTATAATTTATACTGGATGGTTGATACTCCTGGGGAGGCAATTCAACATCAGATAGTATGAACAAACTGTTCTGAAAAACCTTACATTTGACATTGAACAAGACAAGCAAAATCTTGGATGTGTGTTTGTCTGCAATCATCTTCCTTGTTCAGGGGAATGTGCTCGTCCGGTGATGCGTACACACTGCTTCGACACAACACTCGCTGCTCTTGCTGCCGCTGGAGTCCAGGTCTTGCACAGTGCTTCCCAGGAACAGACGGCCGCGGTGCTCGCCAAGATCGTGGCGGCCGAGGTCTGCCAGGGGGCAAGCTTGGCAGGGATTTTGCCACCCAAAATGCAGAGCCCCACTGCCATGGATATATCTGAGATGGCGCTGGCACATCCGGCCGTTGGCATGTATCGTGCGGTGCCACAGCTCGGATACACGGCTGCTCTCCTGCTGTGCAGGAAATTTCGCTCGGTCCGACAGGCTCTCGGAAGGTGAGAACACTTCAGCAATTCCCTCACTCCATGTCATGCTGAACATTCCATCGAATTAGAATCCCAACGACTATGTCATTCAAGTGCCATTTGATCAAATTTCCCCGAGTTTGGTTAATTGGACAAGCTGTTACAACTTATTCCAGGCAATGACTTTTTTTTGTATACCTTGTTGAGGCTTGTATGAGAGCCAACACACAACGCACAGCAAAGGGGGCATGAGACAAGAGGAGTGGGAGGGACAAAACAGTGGGGAACAGACACATTAGGAGATCTGTGGAAGGGAGAAGGATGGGATGGAGAACATGGCGAAGAGAAGATGGACATTTCAGGGACTTTCAGGAAGGAAAGCAGGAGAAATGAAGGAAGTGGGCTTGGGTGGATTATCGGGGGTAGAAAAGATCGAGGATTTGGATGGGGGGTGATAAGAGGTGGTGGTGAACAGATGTTTTGAAAGCCTGGAGGGAAGAATGGGAAAGAATAGAGTGAGGAAGTTTATTCCAAAGGTGGGAAAAAAGAGGAATGAAAGAGTGAAGATGAGCAGTGATTCGCGATTTTGGTAGTTTTACCAGAAGGGGGCTGTTGGCGGACCTTGAGCGCCCTGTGGAAATGTGGTGGGGACAAATCGTAGAGAGAGCAGGGGGGGCAAGGCTAGAGAGGAGATAGTAGAAGACAAAGACCACCGACCAACCTGCGGTGATTGAGTGAGAGGCCCAAAGACTCAGCTTCATTGCGGGAGATGCCGATGATCCTAAATGCCCTGGTTTCGACAGTGTAAAGCCGAGAAAGGTGGGAGGCAGGAGCACCAGCCCAGAGGGGAGAGCAGTACTCCATCAGGTTACGGACAAAAGCTTTGTAAGTGGTCAGGAGCTCAAGAGGGCCGAGGAAGGACTTTGCACGACGGAGGATTCCCAGTTGGCGACTGGCTTTGGAGGCGAGGTTGGAAATGTGATTTTCCCAGGAAAGGTCATGGCAGATAGTGAGATCCAGAAGCTTGAAAGAAAAGACTTCTTCCAGAGGATTGTTGAGAAAGTGGATGGGGGGGGGGGGTTTCTCAACGGTCCTTTCGAAGAGACATAGTGAGAGTGTGAGATTTGTCTGGATTAAAAGACATGTTCCACGTGTTGGACCAGTTTGTGATTTTATCCAGATCTGCAGTGAGCGAAGAAGCTGCTGCTTGCCGGTCTGAGGGATGACAGATGGTACGGCAGAGGGTGGAGTCATCAGCAAAGAGATATAGAGGATTTGAGAGAGTCTGAGAGATCATTGATGAAAACCAGAAAAAGAACAGGGCCCAGAACGCTACCTTGAGGAACTCCAGCCTGTACAGGAAGAGTGGATGAAAGAACTCCATTTAGGGCCACACTTTGACTGCGACAGGAGAGGAAGTCTGCGAGCCATGAGTGGAGATGGCCTTGGATACCATGGGAAGAGAGTTTGGTGAGTCGGGCAGGGTGCCAGACTGTCAAAAGCACGTGATATGTCCAGGGATACGGCTCGGATTTCCTGTCTGGCATTGAGGAACTCCATCCATTGATGGGAGAGCAGAAGCAGCATCTCCAGGGTAGAGTGACCTGGTCTGAAACCAAATTGATGATTGGAAATCAAGCCATTGGAGAAGAGGAAGGATTTCATGTCTGAAGCGATGATGGATTCCATAACCTTGCTAATGATTGGGAGAAGGCTGATTGGTCTGTAGTTGCAGGGATCTGTTTTTGCGCCTTTTTTATGCAGGGCAGTGATGTTTGCAGATTTCCAAGCAGACGGCAGATGACCTTGAGCAAATGAGAGGGTGAATAGAACAGAGAGAGGGTGGGGGTGGGGAAGAGCAGAAGAGCAGGCTTTGAGGACACGTGGGCTGATGCCGTCTGGACCGGTTGCAGAATCTGAGTCGAGGTTGGAAAGCAAGCTCTCCACCTTGTTAGGAGAAAAGGACACAGAGTCCAGGGACAGTTGGGTGCGACTGGGTAAGGTGGGTGGAGATAGTGATGGGTTTAGGACACAAGATTTAGCTGCAAACACAGAGTTTAGGCATTCAGCTTTTTCACGTGCGGTATCAGCAGTGCGGCCATTTGAGGTAAGGGAGGGGATGGAGGGGGAACATACAACAGAAACAGATTTGATTAAACGCCACCAGGATTTTGAGGAGGGAGATGAGGTTTGAGAGTTCAGACTTGAGATGAGAAAGATGTTGTTTTCTGGCTCTCCTGAGGGTAGATACACACTTGTTCTGAGCTTTGTGGAAGGAACTGAGATTGCCCTCAGTTGGGTTTGCTTTCCATGAGGCAAAGGCAAGTTGTTTCAGGACAATTTCCTCGCCACAAGCTTCAGTAAACCAAGGGCGGGAGGAAGGGTAGGACAACTGAAGATTAGAGGGGATAAATCTGTGCATGAGGGAGAGCAAGTTTCTTTGGAAGAATTCCCAGGATGAGTTGATGTTTGAGAAAGTAGTGATAGGACACCAGTCTATAAGTTTGATGGCTGCTCGGAGACCCTGCCAGTCGGCTTGAGTGATATGCCAGACTCGACGGCGGTGAGGTGGTTCTCTGATAACAGCCAGAGAGATGTCCACTTTGACAAGGACGTGGTCAGAAGAACCGATTGGAGCGAAGGAAGAGCAGTAGATATTGTCAGGGAAATTTGTCAAGATCAGATCCAGAAGAGATGGAGTACCATTGGTTGAGATCCAGGTCGGGAAGTTGACCGATTGAGTCAGTCCCAATGAGTCGCAGAAAGCTTTTGCTGAGGTGCCATGACAGGTGAGAGAGGTACCCACACCTCGCCAACTGGCATGATTACAATTGAAGCCACCACATAAGAGGAAGAGAGAGTATGGATGAGAAGACAGAAGATGGTCCATGTTTTCGGGTAGTGAGGTGTATATGGAGTGATCACTGTTCGGTGGATGGAACAGTACACATATAAACATGAGGTGGGAGTGGAGGGGAAGCCGTAGCCAGAGGTATTCCTGGGGGTGTGGGGAGTGAGGGCAGTGCATGGAGAGTGAGGAATAGAGTCTTTGATGAAGAGAGCAACACCTACACCAGGACAAGGCTCAGGTCTGTCATACCGGAGGAGGGAGTAACCGGGGAGAGATACTTGGGAGTCAGACACGTCTTGGGAGAGGAAAGTTTCTGTTAGGCAGATGATGTCTGGTTTGTCAGTGGCAGCCTGTATGAAAAGATCTGAAAGGTTTGAGCGAAGGCCCTGGATATTTGAGGTCCACACTTTTAATGAAGAGGTAGGGGAGGAGGCTTTGGGTGCAGGGGAGGGGGAGGGTAGGTCAAGGGACGAGGGGGGGGAGGTAAGGAGAGTTGTTGAAAGAGTGTGGGGGATTGCAGAATAGCTCGTGGAGGGGCCTGGAGGAGGAGGAGAAAAGGCTCTGTGGTGCTGGGGGAGAGGGGGGTCAAGAGGCGGAAGAAGGCAGTTTAGGATTTGCGGAGAGGAGGGACAAGAGAGGGGGAAGAAGGCAGTTTAGGATTTGAGGAGGTGGAGTGAAGAGATGGAGGTGAGAGGGCAGTGGAAGGAGGCAGCTTCGTGGATGGGGGGGGGCAACTTTGAGAAGAATGAGTGAGGGGGATGAAAGGTGGGAGAAAGGTGAGGGGGAATTTTTGAGAGAGGTGAGAGGGAAGCTTGGAGGGAGAAGAGTGGGATGGTTGCTTTGAGAGTGAGAGTGAGGGGTGAGTTGGCACTGAAGTTGGAAAAAAAGAATGGTTGATGGAAAGCGAACATTCATAGCAAACTGGGGTTTTAAAAAGTTTTAGGTCAGAGATGTGATTTAACAATTTTTGATGGATGCGATAAAGGTGAATTCAGAGAATGGAGAGAAGAAACGCTGTAACAGTTGGATTTTTTAGGCAAGGAATGAAGCAGAGGTCGAAATGAGAGCAGTCTGTTAAAATAGCAGGAGAGTAGTGCATTATGAAACAGTAAAGAGTACCACATGTGTGAGAGAGGAAGATGAAGCATTACAAGATAGTTTTTTGTTATTATTAATGTTTGAGAGAGTTTTCAACAGATTAGGTCATGAAAGTGTTGTAGAAAAATAAAATTTAAAAAAAAAAAAAAAAAAAAAAAATCGAGGAAGAAGAAGAAGCAGAATCCGGAGAAGGTTCGCGTATTGTTGTTGTTTTTTAAGATAAGAAATAGAGATGAGTTTGGAGAATGGGGGATGTTAGGAAAGTGGGGAGGATAGAAATTGAAGGTAATGGGGAGAAAAAACAAACAAAAAACAATCGAACACTGAGGGGAACCGGTAGGCCTCAAGCCTCGGCCAAGGCCGAGGCCTCAAACACCCAGCAAGAACGTCGACAATTTCACAAAATAGCACGATTTTTTAAACAAAACCGAACTCGGAACACACAGTAACATGTAGGTGAGAAACTTAAACAGTTAAAACGGGACAAATAACGACCAGAAACTTAACTTTGAGAACGTCAGCAGAGAGCCTCCAAGGAGACCTCTCGATGCTCCAAACCCGGAACCGGAAGTTTTTCAAACCGGAAGTTTTCATTTTGTTGTTGTTATTCCTTTGTATGCCTTGAACAATGAGGGTTTTTTTTTTTCCTCCTTTTAATCCCACGACAGCTCGGTCTCGGAACTATGTGAGAAGGGACAACTGAGTCGGCAACAGGCTGAAGCACTTCACCGGTTTGTCCGATATAACTTTGACCCGACGTTCCTGCCCGAGGATACAATTCCACCGAGAAATGCCAAATAAAGCTGACTCGGACAGAGGTTCCCCAGGATGTCAGATGGCAACCATCTCCCTCGTTTTTACTCCACACCAGTTTGTCTACCTTCCGTCAAAAATCTTGGTTCCCATGTCAACCCTCAGACTGTATCGGTGGAATGAAAACGCCGTCACATTGTGCATTGTCGTGTAATTTGAGAACACCGGTCCAGTTTTAAACATTTAAGTCATTTGTAAAGTAGTTGTAAAAGAAAAGAAACACCTTTGAACATATCATTTGAAGTGTTAAGCTTGGACCATCATCCTGCGTGTGTGAGAATGGTAACTAGTGGCATTTTGACATTGATGGTACTCATTATGGATGAGAGGTATCACTACATTTACCCATAAACCATAGTTCCATTATTTATTGTGGTTGATGAGAGAATGATGAACCCAAAACCGATTTATCATTATTATTATTATTTTAAAAACAGATAATCTGTTCAGTTTATATTTGTGACAAAAAGTTGAAAACCATGTTTCGAGATATTAAGTACTGAGTAAATACTTGTATAACTTTTGTTATAATAATTACCTTCTGTACCTTTGTGTGTTTATAGATAGATGCACATTGAACATGGTAATGCAATCTCTCAATGTTAAACACATAATATAGTGTTTGAATTTCAGATCCACCTTTTGGTTTTCGGTATTTGCCGACCTTGGTGAACCAGATGTTGTGGGCCAAGTGGAATATTTTTGTTGTACAGGAGTGGATTATCTATTGTATTGTTTACAACAAAAAAAATCCTGCAGTTGCTGCTTAAAATTAGTTTTTTATTTGATAATTTATTGGAATTGTGCAACAACTTGACGATAAATAGAAAAACCTTTTGGTTAATATTTCTTGTGGTTCACTTTAAGCAGCTTTCCTCAAAGCTGTGACTGATGATGGGAAATCATAATATGATGGGTGCAAGCCTGGAACTTCTAACACACTTTTCTCCAAATGTATTGTTGTAGATTTCCCGCCTGTCGGCGTGCAAGCGACCGCGTTTAGCCAATAGCGGCCGCTTCGCCAACCGAACGGACAATCTAGTCGCGGCTTTCCGGATCAACGCCGGAAACCAGCCACGGGTGTGTTTTTAACCACACCACAACCTTGTTCCCACTCTACCCGCGCTACAGGGTCCCATCGCCAAACGACCGTCTATACGAAATGCGATGCAAACATTTCCAGCACACGAAGCACTGAACAATTTCCTACTTATTAGACGGGCCCACGGACACACGTACGCACACGCACACGCACACGCACACACACACCCAATAAATGGTGGCAGAGGCCTTTAATAACGAGTTCCAGCTCGGAGGACAGGTGAGCTGAAACCCAGAACCTATCTCGAACCTCTCCACCTCGTGTGGTCTTCAAGTTGTTCGGACCTGGGCTCCAGCGAGAGCGAGCTGGATCCAATCGCCGTGAGCTGCGATCGTTCCCGAGCTCCCGCGAATCCTCCCGCGCTTCTCAACACGTGCTGGTGAGACGAGACGCCGATCCTTCCCGTCGATGCGTCGCTTCCCCGAGGAACCACCTCCAAGAAGAGGTCGATGAGTCGCACCAAGCTGGGAACCAAAATGGAGAACAAAGCTCCACAAACCAAGAAGAAGAAGAAGCCACCATTCGCAGCTCGAGCCGAGCAACCGGCTCAACTTCCTTCCAAAATAAAGCAGCTCGAAGCAAAAAGCTCTCCCGAGTCAAACAGAAGCCGAAGCTCATTGAACCACCAAAGCAAAAAGCCTCCAAAAAGCCTCCTCCCGAGCCAGGCCTCAGCCGAAGCACAAAGCTTCCAAAGGCCTCAACCCTAACCCAAGCCAAACAGGACCCGAAGGTCTGCTGAACGACTACTCTCTGCCAAAGCAAAAAGCTTACTACTCATCAACTTCGAACACGAACAAAGAAAATATCTCCTCTTATCCTTCTGCTGCCCTTCCCCTGCTCCTGGCGTGACTCATGCCCTCATGATCCATCCCCCCGCTCAACCACGGGTGGGAGGGAGTTGTTGACATCATGAGTCATGGGACGGCAGGGTTGTTCTTCCTCTTCGCAGAAGAGGGGGGGGGGAGGGACGTCTCCATTGTTTCATTCCTTAACTATTAAATCGATCAACAGCGCATCTAATCGATTTCTGAACATTTAAACAATGGAAGGTGAGCTATCTCAGGAACAAGCACTTATCGACATCGCTGACTAAAGGAACCTGTATGTTGTGTGCAATCGAATTCCAAATTCGTAGCACGACCCCCCTCCCCTTTTTACAGACTCGTCCCGAGTCGTCAAATTTTCATGTGACCAGCATGTGTAAGTTTTCTCCTAGTACGTTCTACCTTCGGATCCCTGAGTGCGACATTTCTTTATACGTGTCCCAAAAATAAATAACCTAATGCGCTGCGTAACTAACTAAACAAACTCTCACTCATTCGGACAACTTAACTTAAAATCCCAGCACTAAAACAAACATGCAGGTGGGGGTTCCACGTATTTACAATTTTCATTCAACTTATCCATTACTTAACCATGGCCCAGGACCTGTGATCTGTGAAAGGGAAAAGATAAAAGTCATTGCAAAGTCTTTGGTGCAGGGGAGTGGACGGAGATGGTAGCAAAAACAAATGAGCATGATGGATGCACCGGCTGCCTGCAGGGCAGTCCTTACAAAACTGGATGGTCCTGGTGCACATGGTGATGGATGGACACAGGGGCAAATGCAAACAAGGCCTTGCAAGCATGGGGTCATGGCAGAAGCAGGCAAACTAGGCATGGCAAGGCAAGCCCATGCAGAACGGGCGGCTGCAGCACAACAGCCCGGCAGGTGAAGCTGGCCAGCCTCTGGTGTGGTTCTATCAGGTCTGGAGGGAGTGCGGTGGTGCCGGCCGCTTTGAAGGCGGGCTCGGACCTCGCCAACTGTCTCCCCCCACTCTATCGCCTTTGCCTGTCTGTCCATACCCACTCCCTTAATTTGCCACAAAACAACAAAATTATTTTTATTATTTCTATTTCCCTTTTATAATTGTCTCCCTAACCCCCTTTATCGTCCTTGTCTGGCTGACCTGTCCTGTCAACCTAGCCTACTCCCAACCCCTACGTTCCCTCTCTGGAGGGGAATAGGGAGAGACGAGCGTCCTGTCTCGAGGCCCAACGAACCCTCAGAATGGCCTCCTCAGAGTTCAGCGATCTAACAAGGTGAGTCCAGTGGCCTACAACGAGCGAAGGGATGGATGGTGCGAAGGGTTGCATCTTCTATCTACCCTAACATTCATTAACCTGAAACTACCCCAGGGCTTTCCAAAAACGCCTCACATTTTAAACTATCGGTTCTAAAATCCATGATTCCCATCACCTGTGTTGGTGTCCATTATAAATTTGGGCCTTGCCCTCAAATTTTCATTCATGCCCTCGCACAATTTCCTGGCTGGGCAGCGTGGCTCAACTGGCAGGAACTCCCCCTCTGCCGAACTCTAACCATGGTACCCCCAGGCCCGCAGGCTGCCTCCGAGCCAAGCTGCTCCCTATGAACGTGTGGGGGGGGGGTGGGGGGTTGCCCTCTTTGGCATTGCCCCCCTCCGATGCCCACGTGGCGTGTTGATGCCCCAGGTCCCTTTCCGAGGGTCGCCCGTGCCCACTACACTGCCCCCATGGCATTTTGGTGCTACGGGTCCTGTTTCTGACGGGTCGCCCGTGCCCACTACACTATCTCGGCCCCTTGGCCTACTCTGGCCGACTAGTTCAGTGCCTGGGGTGCCCACTAAACAAAACTCACCTTTCCACAACCACGCTCCCAGCCGGTCCATGAACTCTTGCACCCCTCCAAACGGGTTTCATGCCTTCTCTCGACACAAACAACAAAACGACCTCCTTTTTAGTAAATTTAACTAATCCACAAGCTAACATTAAACTGACCCCAGGGTCCCTTGGGTGGGAATCACTCCTCCCCCCAATCAGTCATCGCACCATGCATACCACATTCGCTCCACTCACACACTTGGGCCCACTGTCCCACACTCACTCATTGTACACTTTTCCACTCACACCAACACTCCACACTGCCATTCTTCCGAATTAAATCCCCTGACTAACTCGTGCTCCCTTGTCATCCCTTAAAACTCATGCACGTTCCATTTACTCAACGTCGCTAAGCTACGTTTCCACAACACATTTCCAGTCTGTCCATGTCTCCAAAAAATCCAACAATTCCCATTTCCTAAATCTAAATTGAAATCCCTCGAAATAATCCATTCCACGGGCTCCATGAGGAATGACCCATGTCCCCGTGAAGCCGGTCTAACCAACTCTAACCCATCCTCCTAACTCGTAGTCTTCCTGTGCCCCTGAGACAGGGGGGTCTTCCACCCCTTGCCCAGGGAATCCTGTTCACCCGAAGCGAGGCTTGCTTTCTTTTTCTTTTTAAATGCGCGCACTAGCGCGGCAACTCGCAACCTGCGCTTTCCCCGTGCCGTCATGGCAGCTGTTCGCGCACCTTGCCCCTCCTCGGACGGTACCATCTGGCAGGTATTTTCCTTCTGCCAGATTCCAACCATGCAGCCACGACGTCACCCTGCGCATTAAAAGCAAACCGCGTTTCAAGGGGTTCCCCACGCGAACACATGTGCTCTGCTCGTCGAAGCTTTACAAACACGCTCGCGTGGAGAACCCATCCGGTCCAAAATCATTATCCAGCCTACCTTCTGTCCGTCTGCGGGGTAGGCTCGAATCCACTGTGGCGTTTCCGGACCGGATTTCACTCGCGCAGACGCGCACGTGGCGGCCTCGTGCGCAACACAGCACGGACCCCGCGCTCGCTGCTGTGCCAATCTGGCACGGTCCTCAAAACCACTACGGCCGCTACGTGGCCTTGGTCTCTCGTCAGGCACAGTCTTTGTCGCACTCTCACGCGCACATTCTCATGTGCCCTGACGCTCACACACTCCACCATGGCACTCGGACACGCGGTTGTGCCCTCTCACATACCAACCGCCATTTCTCTTTCATACCGCAACCTCACACACGCGGTCTCTCACGCATCGCCTTTCACTCACAAAAACCATACTACTCAAACACGCAGTTTCATCCACACGCGGTGCCTCATACACACCATGCGTGCTTTCCAGCACGCATTTCGGCACACTCGCAAACACACATTTCAACACCACAGCAACGAAACCACGCTGGGAATTAGCACCACCACAAGGTGGTGGTGGAACAACCACGCTGGGAATTAGCACCACCACAAGGGGTCCCGGGGTTTCCATAACCCCCAAGCTCCGCGTGCACCCGTTCGCCTTACTCATCCACTCCACCTCGCAAAGCTCGACCGGAGCCACCTGGTCGTAATCTGCTTCAAGGGGGCACATTCCCTCCCCTCGTTCCTGAAGGAGGCTATCCAGCTGCTTACACCGGGTTAAGACACCTTCCCGAGCTCCCCCTCATGGTCCCTCGCTACCTGTGTGTGTGTGTGTGTGTGTGTGTGTGTGTGTGTGTGTGTTCGTTTCTAGTTTCTTCCAACCCGTCCAATTCATCCGAGCTATCGGTGGGAGGGAGCTGTTGACATCATGCGTCACGGGACGGCAGGGTTCTTCTTCCTCTTCGTAGAAGAGGGGGAGGGACGTCTCCATTGTTTCGTTGCTTAACTATTAAACCGATCCGCAGCGCATCTAATCGATTTCTGAACATTTAAACAATGGAAGGTGAGCTATCTCGGAAACAAGCGCTTATCGACATAGCTGACGAAAGGAACCTGTATGTTGTGTGCAATCGAATTCCAAATTCGTAACACTATTCTGTTCATACTTACGAAATCTTCACATTATGTGTTCCATGTATTTATGCAGGTGATAGAGGATTCAAAAAATTCAATACAGATAGAATTTTAAGAGGGAATCGATGAAGTCACAATCGGCAGCATTCTTTTTTTTTTTTTGTATACCTTGTCAAGGCTTGTATGAGAGCTAACACACAACGCACAGCAAGGGGGCATGAGACAAGAGGGGCGGGAGTGGGAGGGACAAAACTGGGGAACAGACAGATTAGATCTGTGGAAGGGAGAGGGATGGGACGGGGAACATGGGGAAGAGAACATGGTATGGACATTACAGGGACTTTCAGGAAGGAAAGCAGGGGAATTGAAGGAAGTGGGCTTGGGTGGATTATCGGGGGTAGAAAAGATCGAGGATTTGGATGGGGGACGATAAGAGGTGGTGGTGAACAGCTGTTTTGAAAGCCTGGAGGGAAGAATGGGAAAGAATAGAGTGAGGGAGTTTATTCCAAAGGCCAGAAAAAAAGAGGAATGAAAGAGTGAAGGTGAGCAGTGATTCGTGATTTTGGTAGTTTTACCAGAAGGGGGTTGTTGGCGCACCTTGAGCGCCCTGTGGAAATGTGGGGACAAATCGCAGAGAGAGCAGGGGGGGGGCAAGGCTGGAGAGGAGATGGTAGAAGACAGAAAGACCACTGACCAACCTGTGGTGATTGAGTGAGAGGCCCAAAGACTCAGCTTCATTGCGGGAGATGCCGATGATCCTAAATGCCCTGGTTTCGACAGCGTGAAGCCGATAAATGTGGGAGGCAGGAGCACCAGCCCAGAGGGGAGAGCAGTACTCCATCAGGCTACGGACAAAAGCTTTGTAAGTGGTCAGGAGCTCAAGAGGGCCGAGGACGGACTTTACACGACGGAGGATTCCCAGTCGGCGACTGGCTTTGGAGGCTTGGTTGGAAATGTGACTTTCCCAGGAAAGGACATGGCAGATAGTGAGACCCAGAAGCTTGAAAGAAAAGACTTCTTCCAGAGGATTGTTGGGAAAGTGGATGGGGGGGGGGGCGGGGTTTTTAAACGGTCCTTTTGAAGAGACATGGTGAGTGTGAGATTTGTCTGGATTGAAAGACATGATCCACGTGTTGGACCAGTTTGTGATTTTATCCAGATCTGCAGTGAGCGAAGAAGCTGCTGCTTGCCGGTCTGAGGGATGACAGATGTTACGGCAGAGGGTGGAGTCATCAGCAAAGAGATAGAGGATTATCCAGAGAGTTGGAGAGATCATTGATGAAAACCAGTAAAAGAACAGGGCCCAGAACGCTACCTTGAGGAACTCCAGACTGGACAGGAAGAGGGGATGAAAGAACTCTATTTGGGGCCACACGTTGACTGCGACAGGAGAGGATGTCTGCGAGCCATGAGTGGAGATGGCCTTGGATACCATGGGAAGAGAGTTTGGTGAGTCGGGCAGGGTGCTAGACTGTGTCAAAAGCACGTGATATGTCCAGGGATACGGCTCAGATTTCCTGTCTGGCATTGAGGACCTCCATCAATTGATGGGAGAGCAGAATCAGCATATCCAGGGTTGAGTGACCTGGTCTGCAACCAAATTGATAATCGGAAATCAAGCCATTGGAGAAGAGGAAGGATTTCATGTCTGAAGCGATGATGGATTCCATAACCTTGCTGATGATTGGGAGAAGGCTGATTGGTTTGTAGTTGAAGGGATCTGTTTTTGCACCTTTTTATGCAGGGCAGTGATGTTTGCAGATGGCAGATGACCTTTAGCAAAGGAGAGGGTGAATAGAACAGAGAGAGGGTGAGCAAGAGCAGAAGAGCAGGCTTTGAGGACACATGGGCTGATGCCGTCTGGACCGGTTGCAGAATCTGAGTTGAGGTTTGAAAGCAAGCTCTCCACATTGTCAGGAGAAAAGACAAAAGTCCAGGGACAGTTGGGTGTGACTGGGTAAGGTGGGTAGAGAAAGTGATGGGTTTCGGACACAAGATTTAGCTGCAAACACCGAGTTTAGGCATTCAGCTTTTTCACGTGCGGTATCAGCAGTGCGGCCATTTGAGGTAAGGGAGGGGATGGAGGGGGAACATACACCAGAAACAGATTTGATTAAACGCCACCAGGATTTTGAGGAGGGAGAGAGGTTTGAAAGTTCAGACTTGAGATGAGAAAGATGTTGTTTTCTGGCTCTCCTGAGGGTAGATACACACTTGTTCCGAGCTTTGTGGAAGGAACTGAGATTGCCTCATGGAGAGCAAACCCAACTGAGGACAAAGGAAAGTTGTTTCAGGACAACTGCTTCACCACAAGCTTCAGCAAACCAAGGGCGAGAGGAAGGGTAGGACAACTGAAGACGAGAGGGGATAAATCTGTGCATGAGGGAGACCAAGTTTCTTTGAAAGAATTCCCAGGATGAGTTGATGTTTGAGAAAGTAGTGATAGGAGACCAGTCTATAAGTTTGATGGCTGCTTGGAGACCCTGCCAGTCAGCTTGAGTGAAATGCCAGACTCGACGGCGGTGAGGTGGTTCTCTTATAACAGCCAGAGAGACGTCCACTTTGACAAGGGCGTGGTCAGAAGAACCGATTGGAGCGAAGGAAGAGCAGCGGACATTGTCAGGGAAATTTGTCAAAATCAGATCCAGAAGAGATGGAGTCGGGGTCGGGTCGGGAAGTTGACCGATTGAGTCAGTCCCAATGAGTCGCAGAAAGCTTTTGCTGAGGTGCCATGACAGGTGAGAGAGGTACCCACACCTCGCGAACTGGCATGATGACAATTGAAGTCACCACATTAGAGGAAGAGAGAGTTTGGATAGTGACGTGTAGATGGAGTCATCACTGTGAGGTGGACGGTACAGTACACATATAAACATTCAGGTGGGAGTGGAGGGGAAGCCATAGCCAGAGGTATTCCTGGGGGTGTAGGGGAGTGAGAGCAGTGCATGGAGAGTGAGTAATAGAGTCTTTGATGAAGAGAGCAACACCTACACCAGGACGAGGCTCAGGTCTGTCATACCAGAGGAGGGAGTAACCGAGGAGAGATACTTGGGAGTCAGACACGTCTTGGGAGAGGAAAGTTTCTGTTAGGCAGATTATGTCTGGTTTGTCATTGGCAGCCTGTATGGAACGATCTGAAAGGTATGAGCGAAGTCCCTGGATATTTGAGGTCCACACTTTTAATGAAGAGGTCGGGGAGGAGGATTTGGGTGCAGGGGGGGAGGCTTTGGGTGCAGGGGGTGGTGAGGGAGAGGGTAGGACAAGGGGCGAGGGGGGAGGTAAGGAGGGTTGTTGAAAGTGTGGGGGATTGCAGAATAGTTAGGGGAGGGGTCGAATGAGGAGGAGAAAAGGCTCTGTGGTGCTGGGGGAGAGGGGGGACAAGAGAGGGGGAAGAAGGCAGTTTAGGATTTGAGGAGGTGGAGTGAAGAGATGGAGGTGAGAGGGCAGTGGAAGGAGGCAGCTTAGTGGATGAGAGGGGGGGCAACTTTGAGAAGGATGAGTGAGGGGGATGAAAGGTGAGGGGGAGGCTTGGAGGGAGAAGAGTGGGATGGTTGCTTTGAGAGTGAGAGTGAGGGGTGAGAGGGGTGAGTTGGCACTGAAGTTGGAAAAAAAGAATGGTTGATGGAAAGCGAACATTCATAGCAAACTGGGGTTTTTTTTTTAAGTTTTAGGTCAGAGATGCGATTTAACACAATTCTTGATGGATGCAATAAAGGCGAATTCAGAGAATTGAGAGAAGAAACGCTGTAACAGTTGGATTTTTTAGGCAAGGAATGAAGGAGAGGTCGAAATGCGAGCAATCTGTTGGAATAGCAGAAAAGTCTTGCATTATGAAACAGTAGAGTACCACACGTGTGAGAGAGGAAGATGAAGCATTATAAGATAGTTTTTGTTATTATTATTATTATTAATGTTTGAGAGTTTTCAACAGATTAGGTCATGGAAGTGTTGCAGAAAAAAAAAAAAAATCAAGGAAGAAGGAGGAAGAATAAGAGGAAGAAGAAGAAGAAGAAGAATTGGGAGAAGGTTGGTGTATTGTTGTTTTTTTATTTTTATATTTAATTTTTTAAAATTTTTTAAGATAAGAAATAGATTTTTAGTTGGGAGAATGGGGGACGTTAGGAAAGTAGGGAGGATAGAAATTGAAGGTGATGGGGAGAAAAAAAAAAAACGATCGAACACCGAGGGGAACCGGTCGGCCTCAAACACCCGGTAAGAACGTTGACAAAAACTCACAAAATAGCACGATTTTTGAAACAAAACCGAACTTGGAACACACAGTAACATGTTGGTGAGAAAATTAAAGTTAAAACGGGACAAATAACGACCGAAAACTTAACTTTGAGAACGTCAGCAGAGAGCCCCTCAGGAGACCTCGACGCTCCAAACCTTGAACCGGAAATTTGGCGGCAAACCGACGGCCGGGTCCCAGACGACGTGCTTTACTTGACCAAGTCAATGAGTTCAGGACGTTTGTTCAACTCAGCATTTATGACTTTTATCCTGCCATGTTAATCTGTTGATGGAAGGAACATAGAAACGATAAATATGTCAAATCGTTCGTGTTACTCATCCAGCACTATGTGTCAAGGCCCACAATCGAAAGCGACCGGTCTTAAACGCAACCATGGGCACCCAAACACGCCACCAATATAAACTGAGCTGTTGAATGCGGCGCAAAACATCCAAAGAAACTACTGTAACTGAGTATTGTGATCGGACCTGTCCCCCATACCCGTCGTAGACGGGTATCTGCTCGTCAAACATTAATTCAGGAAAATAAAGATTGATTTTGACCCCTACTACTAACTAAATATGACGCTGGAATTAACAAGGTAACTGTGAAAGTTTGGAATCGCTAAGTAATTTCAAAGATGGTATGTATGTGGAGGGAATATGGAAAAGTATGATGGAGATGTCAAACATGGTCAGTCTGTTACGCAGACTTGATCGGGCCAGGACGGTTTGGCAAGGGAACACAGAAATTGAAGTGGCGCTGTAGTTGGTATTGCATCCGCAAAGGCAGCATATCTCATTTGGGAGAACTCTCTCTCTCTCTCTCTCTCAAAAAAAAAATAAATTGATCCACTAACTCCAAACTTAGAAAAATGAAAACTTTTATTTGGAAAGATAAGTGGTAGAATACTGAAGACATTCAAAACACACGTGTGGAGGCAGAAGCTTTGTACGAGTGGTAACGTCAAAGTTCCCGATCACAGGCCAAGATTCTTGAGAATCATGATTAACACCACTCCTTCCGACTACGACGTGAGAATGCATCGCACACGGTACTTCTCATAGCACATCCGTGAGCAGAGGAAACAAAGCACCGGGACGAAGGGTCTTGTGATAGACCTACATGCTACAGAAAGCAGGTTCATGGATGTCGTAGTTTGCACGAATGATGAAAAAGCAACTCCACTGCAAACTTCACAGGGGTGAGCCAATTCGAGCTCCTCACATATGACCTTAGGAAGGAGTGCTTGAGTGTAAGGAATTCTATGGAGGGTGGTGGGGGGGGGAGGAGTGGTTCGTGCAGAGAGAAAAGTGGTTAAATTCAGTAACATTAATATAACCAATATATAACCAAAGTGGTCGAATCCCGACCCAGCTATAAACTGTCAGCCCGGTATTTCACAGGTAGGGCTATCCATCAATGTGTGCCGTCCCTCGGATGGACGTTAAATGGGAATCCCGTTTGCCAGCATTCGCTTGGTGGATGGCAAAGATCCCTTGGTGTCCTTCACGAAGAGTACACGAGCTATCGCTGGCACCATGGCCAAATTCCTGCCCTAACTAGTCGAGCATCAAGCCTGGCCAGCCAGTTCATGAAGATTTGAGCTAAGCTTCCCCCCAGCCAACCCCATAAAAAGGTGGGGTAATGGTGGTCGTAAAGAAATAAGAATATAAAAGGCTGAACAAGAGTTAACAGTTCCGATTGAGCTTACAAACCCTCTGAGCATACACAAATATCTGCAATTCAAATTGGAAGCACCAGAGGGGGAAACCCATTACGAAACAGTGCAAGTGTTCAAGCCTGGAAATAACAAAAAAGTGGAAGGAGTTCATGACGTTTGTGTCAAAATTCCTCAACCTTTTTTTTTGTTCTTGGTTCACCACAAGCAACATTTTTAAATAACAAAATCGCTAAGGGCAATAATAACCGAAAACAAAGGAATTGATTTACGAGTCCACAAATTGATTCCACAGAACGCAGCGCTGATGCCATGACAGGTACAGTGGTGCTGTAAGTACTGCCCTTCTTGGTTACCACCTGCACCGACCACAGCAGCCCCTCCGATTTATAATTACAAGTGTAAAGTCCCATGGCTGAAATATTTTTGGCCTGAATTGATAAATGCCAGAGGCCAATAACACATCCTTTAATTATGCGCAGAAAGAATAAAGAATGTTAGAGGAGAATGACGACTCAGGAATGACTTAGCAGCTAAACCACTGAGATCAATTAATTGACGGGGGGGGGGGGGATTAGGAATAGTTCTGCTACCATTTCGGTGAGGTTTTAATGCCATCCCTGGGGGAGGTTAAAATTGGTGACGGTCACTTGTATTCTCTTAGAGACGAGGCAGAATCAACACTTCCTAACGGGAATTTCTATTTGCACAGTTTTCCAGGACTTTCCAGTGTTGGAAAATGTTTTTATTTTTCCAGGAATTTCAAGAACTGGGCAAACCCTGCGAGTGTACAACCAAAACAAGCGTGTGGTGAGGTATTACTGTACAGAGTGAATATATTGCACTCAGGTACAAAGCAGGAGGCAGGAAGAGATCTGGAAGGGTCGGAATAGTGTTAGGAATACGCAGAAAGCACTTCAAAATTGAGGCTTGAAAAAAAAAAAATTTAGATTATATTTACATATATATTATATATAAATATATATATTATATATAGATATATATATATATATATATAAAAATATATATTATATATAGATATATATATATAAAAATATATATTATATATAGATATATATATAAAAATATATATTATATATAGATTATATTTATATTATATATAAATAACCACAGCTTACCTTGCAAGCAGAACAGCACGGGCCGTGCACTCCCACAGTGTAAGGGGCACCTGTAAGTGGATCTCATGCGGCAGCGATTCCGACACAAAGTCATTCCCAAAGAGGCTGATGGAGTCGAGCCGAAGATGCTGAAAGCCAGGCGGGAGCCAGCGCAGGTGGTTATTGTCAGCACTGAAGATTCTGAGTGCAGGAAGGTTTTGCAGTCCAATTGGCAACTCCACCAGCTCATTGTCATCCAAGTTGAGCTGGCACAGTTTGTGCATCTGGAAGAGTTGTGGGGGTAATAATCTCAATTGGTTCCTGGACAGATCAAGCAGGCGCAGAGACGGGCCCAGGCTCCGGCACAACTCGGAGGGGAAGGTCTCAAGTTGGTTATCAGACACTACCAATGTGGCAAGGTGAGGCAGTGCTCCAAGGGAGGCCGGAAGATGACGCAGTCGGTTGCAACTCAAATCAAGTTGGCGCAGTAACGCGAGGCCAGTGATTCGATTGTCAACTTGGGCCAAAAGGCAATTTGAAATCTGTTGCAAAGATGACGGACAAACAAAGATTCATCACTGACAATTGGATTTGACACTCACTTTCACCTACTTACCCTTCATCCTTAAAGAATATTGTCAGGTTTACAACCCCACGCCACAACCGCAAATTACCGCAGTCAGTTGCGGCTTCGCAACCGCCAAAGGAGATGCTTCGCGGACAGCAAAATCACAAGTACCCTGACCCTGAGCAGTTGGATACTTCTGTTTTAACGAGCGTATCCAAATACCCTTGTTATTGGTTCACGAAAAAATATTTTCACGAAAAATATGTGACCACTATATTCGTTATTGTTGTGTGTCTGTCTGTCTGTCTGTCTGTCCCGAGCATAGCTCTGTGGGTTTTGATCCGATCCTGATGAAATTTTGGTGGGAGGTTTTTATCATGATAGAGTTGTGTTTTCCTGGAAATGGGCGTGGTGCGCCCATTGTGGGTGGAGCCACGCCCAAAAAACACGTTTTTAGGGGGTAGCCGATTTCAATTTGCATCTTCTCCTAGGGGTTTTGTCGAATCTGACAGGGGTTTCAGTATATGGTTAGCCTAATGGCACCTGCATAGCTCCGCGGAGCTCGATTTTTCATTTTCATCCGAAGGTCAAGGTCACAAGGTCACGAACTTAGAAAATTGCGATTTTGACATAAAAAAAATTTCTTCTCCGAGGGGTTTGTCGAATCTGGCAGGGGTTTTGGTATTTGGTTAGCCCAATGGCACCTGCATAGCCCCACAGAGCTCAATTTTTCATTTTCGTCCCAAGGTCAAGGCCACAAGGTCACGAACTTAGAAAATTGCGAATTTTGTTTTTAGGGGGTAGTTGATTTCAATTTGCATCTTCTCTTTGGGGGTTTGTCGAATCTGGCAAGGGTTTTCGGTATTTGGTTCGCCCAATGGCACCTGCATAGCCCCACAGAGCTCGATTTTTCATTTTTGTCCCAAGGTCAAGGTCACAAGGTCATGAACTTAGAAAATTGCGATTTTGACATAAAAATCCATCTTCTCCGAGGAGTTTGTCAAATCTGGCAGGGGTTTCGGTATTTGTTAGCCCAATGGCACCTGCAGAGCCCCACGGAGCTCAATTTTTTTCATTTTCGTCCCAAGGTCAAGGTCACAAGGTCACGAACTTAGAAAATTGCGATTTTGACGTAAAAAATTTATTCTCCGAGGGGTTTGTCGAATCTGGCAGGGGTTTTGTTATATCGTTAGCCCAATGGCACCTGCATAGCCGCACAGAGCTCAATTTTTCATTTTCATCCCAAGGTCAAGGTCACAAGGTCACGAACTTAGAAAATTGCGACTTGTGTTTTGAGGGGGTAGCCAATTTCAATTTGCATCTTCTCTTTGGGGGTTTGTCGAATCTGGCAGGGGTTTCGGTATTTGGTTAGCCCAATGGCACCTGCATAGCCCCACGGAGCTCGATTTTTCATTTTTGTCCCAAGGTCAAGGTCACAAGGTCATGAACTTAGAAAAATGCGATTTTGACATAAAAATCCATCTTCTCCGAGGGGTTTTGTCGAATCTGACAGGGGTTTCGGTATTTGGTTAGCCCAATGGCACCTGCATAGCCCCATGGAGCTCGATTTTTCATTTTTGTCCCAAGGTCATGAACTTAGAAAATTGCGATTTTGACAAAAATCCATCTTCTCCGAGGGGTTTTGTCGAATCTGACGGGTTTCGGTATTTGGTTAGCCCAATGGCACCTGCATAGCTCCGCGGAGCGCAATTTTTAATTTTCATCCCAAGGTCAAGGTCACAAGGTCACGAACTTAGAAAATTGCGATTTTGACATAAAAATCCATCTTCTCCGAGGGGTTTGTCAAATCTGGCAGGGGTTTCGGTATTTGTTCGCCCAATGGCACCTGCAGAGCCCCATGGAGCTCGATTTTTCATTTTTGTCCCAAGGTCAAGGTCACAAGGTCATGAACTTAGAAAATTGCGATTTTGACAAAAATCCATCTTCTCCGAGGGGTTTTGTCGAATCTGACGGGTTTCGGTATTTGGTTAGCCCAATGGCACCTGCATAGCTCCGTGGAGTGCAATTTTTAATTTTCATCCCAAGGTCAAGGTCACAAGGTCACGAACTTAGAAAATTGCGATTTTGACGTAAAAAATTTCTTCTCTGAGGGGGTGTCGAATCTGGCAGGGGTTTTGTTATTTGGTTAGCCCAATGACACCTGCATAGCCGCACAGAGCTCGATTTTTCATTTTCGTCCCAAGGTCAAGGCCACAAGGTCACGAACTTAGAAAATTGCGAATTGTGTTTTTAGGGGGTAGCCAATTTCAATTTGCATTTTCTCTTTGGGGGTTTGTCGAATCTGGCAGGGGTTTCGGTATTTGGTTAGCCCAATGGCACCTGCATAGCCCCACGGAGCTCGATTTTTCATTTTTGTCACAAGGTCATGAACTTAGAAAAATGCGATTTTGACATAAAAATCCATCTTCTCTGAGGGGTTTTGTCGAATCTGACAGGGGTTTCGGTATTTGGTTAGCCCAATGGCACCTGCATAGCTCCGCGGAGCGCAATTTTTCATTTTCATCCCAAGGTCAAGGTTACAAGGTCACGAACTTAGAAAATTGCGATTTTGACGTAAAAATTTTCTTCTCCGAGGGGTTTGTCGAATCTGGCAGGGGTTTTGTTATTTGGTTAGCCCAATGGCACCTGCATAGCCGCACAGAGCTCGATTTTTCATTTTCGTCCCAAGTTGAAGGCCACAAGGTCACGAAGTTAGAAAATTGCGAATTGTGTTTTGAAGGGGTAGCCAATTTCAATTTGCATCTTCTCTTTGGGGGTTTGTCGAATCTGGCAGGGGTTTCGGTATTTGGTTAGCCCAATGGCACCTGCATAGCCCCACGGAGCTCAATTTTTCATTTTTGTCCCAAGGTCAAGGTCACAAGGTCATGAACTTAGAAAATTGCGATTTTGACATAAAAATCCATCTTCTCCGAGGGGTTTTGTCGAATCTGACGGGTTTCGGTATTTGGTTAGCCCAATGGCACCTGCATAGCTCCGCGGAGCGCAATTTTTCATTTTCATCCCAAGGTCAAGGTCACAAGGTCACGAACTTAGAAAATTGCGAATTTTGTTTTTAGGGGGTAGCCGATTTCAATTTGCATCTTCTCTTTGGGGGTTTGTCGAATCTGGCAGGGGTTTCGGTATTTGGTTAGCCCAATGGCACCTGCATAGCTCCGCTGAGCTCGATTTTTCATTTTCATCCGAAGGTCAAGGTCACAAGGTCACGAACTTAGAAAATTTTGAATTATGACAAAAAAATCATACGACCGCCAAAACTTTGAGAGCTAGGACGACAATATTTTTATGCATAATCTTGAGGTCATTCCCCACCTAAAGTCTTGAAACCATTTTTCTCTATCTCGAAAACCTTGCCCGTGGCGCCACCTTCAAGTTTGTTTTTACGCTGATTTCATCAAAGTATGGATTATCCGAAGAGTGTGAAATGCCATACAGCCCATATGACGTTATGTTGTTCCTGGAATGTTCTAGAGGAAGTTTTGCACCAAATGTCATAATCCTTGACCTTTGACCTTTAAAGTTCAAAGGTCAAATTTTCAAAGTTGTGGGAATCGAACCGGGTTTTCGACCTTCTTCGACGAACTAACTCCATAAAGCAATAGCACCTATCCTGTTTCCTTATTTTAATGTCCACAACATTGTTTTGTGACCTTTAAAGGTTATGCAAAGGTCAAATTTTCTACATCGTCAAATACCATTCGTGAACCATCGTCGTCTTCAGACTTGTTGAGATTACAAGTAAAACAGATTACAAACCTGGACTCCCAGGGATTTGCCAATGGACCAAAACGGTTTTTAAATCTCAGTTGGCAAGATGGTGGAACGAGGCAGACATGTGCTTTTGAGAAATATGAAATGTTTCTTATACGACACAACATATATGGATAATCCCAAACAAAAGATAGACTTTGTCAAGAATAAACAGATACATTTAACGTTATAGATAAAAGTAAGACGCCATGTTCATTTATACAAAAACGGGCCAGATCGAGAAGCAGCAGGGAGGTGGTAATGTCCATGGGAGCAACTCGCACAGGAGGAAGGAGGGCTGCGAGGTCAAACGCGAAGCCCCTGCAGTCACGTCCGTCTGTCTGTCTGTCCGTGTCTCTCTCGCTCTCTGATGCACGCCCTCGACTCTCCCTGAAGCATTTCCCATCAGCTGGCAGCAAACCTTCTGCTACATTCACACAAGGCTAAAGTGGCAGCCAATCAATGGCACCAATCCCATACCAATCAGTATCACCAGAGTCCAATTCCACACCGCCTGCTTGCTGATTTGAAGAGGCTATGGGAGAGAGCGGAGCTTCCCCATTCCCAGAGTTGGCGAGAAGAGGAGTTTGGGTTGACGTTTGTCTCTGTCTCATTTGATAAGAACAAAGACAAGACACCATACCCTGTCCTATGAAATACAGTCATGTATTTCACAGGAATACAGTCATGAAAACAAGTAGTCCCAAGTGTGTGTATATATATATATATATATATATATATATATATATATATATATATATATATATATATATATATATATATATATATATATATATATATATATATATATATATATATATTTATAGATATATATATATATATATATATATATATATATATATATATATGGAATAGGCAAAGCCAAGAAGCAAACGTAGAATTCTTCTTGCATTCGCTTCTGCCTTTACCTACAACTTGTTCACAACTGTATACTTGCCAACTATACCGTGGTACATGTAAGCGCCGCACAGCTGATGATTTTGACAGATCTGAGGTCAGTCAAGTGTATAGTAGACGATGCTGCAATTTCCGGTGACTTCAGCCTGGATTCGGTATCAGCGATCAAATAATGTAAATCACGATTAAAAATTATTTTTTGATGATGTGGGAGATATCTATTAAAATCAGTGGAGGAAATATACACCATGTCTGATATTTGGGTCTTTCATGTCTCCGACAATGCTTTTATCTCCCGGGACGCATCATTCCCCATGACAAAAACCGGAAGCAAAAGGGTCATAGCGACGACACAGATTCCAAATTGCCAGGGTATTGTGTTGTTGTTTCCTATTCTCTCATGTGCACGCGTTGAGTAAAAAATAATTAAATAAATAAATAAACGAACGATCACTTCTGGTTAAGAATAAAAGAAATTAAAAGTTCCGGAAAGAGTGTCAAAATCACTCCCGGTAATGTTAAATACAAAATAAACACTTTCTGTCATGAAAAAATCACTTTCAGAAGTATAAAATTAACTTTGGGGAAAAAAATAATTGAATGAATAAATAAACAAATAAACACTTCCGGTCATGATCTCCCGGCATGCATCATTCCCCATGACAAAAACCGGAAGCAAAAGGGTCAGAGCCGACACACGGATTCCAAATTGCCAGGGTATTGTGTTGTTTCCTATTCTCTCATGTGCACGCGTTGAGTATGAAGCTCACGACATTCGCTAATATGGAATAGGCAAAGCCGAGAAGCGAACGTAGAATTCTTCTTACATTCGCTTCTTAAATATATCAAATCAGTCTTTTTGCAATGAAAAAATAAATATTACCTCAACATTACCTTCACAACGACAACTACACCGCCTAGAACAGGATCACATCTGAAAAAAAACCTCAACATTACCTTCACAATGACAACTACACCGCCTCGAACAGCATCTCATCCAAAAAAATTAATATTACCTCAACATTATACCTCAACATTACCTTCACAACGACAACTATACCGCCCAGAACAGGATCCCATCTAAAAAAATTAATATTACCTCAACATTATCTTCACAACAACAACTACACCGCCTAGAACAGGATCTCATCGAAAAAAATAAATATTACCTTCACAACGACAACTACACCACCCAGAACAGGAAATAATCTAAAAAAATAAATATTACCTCAACATTACCTTCACAACGACAACTACACCGCACAGAACAGGATCTCATCTAAAAAAAATTAATATTACCTCAACATTACCTTCACAACAACAACTACACTGCCTAGAACAGGATCTCATCTGAAAAAAATAAATATTACCTCAACATTATACCTCAACAACAACTACACCGCCTATAACAGGATCTCATCTAAAAAAAAAATATATTACCTCAACATTACCTTCACAACAACTACACCGCCTAGAACAGGATCTCATCTAAAAAAATAAATATTACCTCAACATTACCTTCACAACGCCAACTACACCACCTAGAACAGAATCTCATCTAAAAAATAAATACTAGAAGCGAATGTAGTATTCTTCTTACATTTGCTTCTGACTTTACCGAAAACTTGTTCACAACTGTATACGCAATTTCCGGTTACTTCGGCCTGGATTCGGGATCAGCGATCAAATAACGTAAATCATGATTAAAAATTATTTTTTGATGATGCGGGAGATATCTTTATTAAAATCAGTGGAGGAAATATACACCATGTGTGATATTATTTGGGTCTTTCATGTCTCCGACGATACCTTTATCTCCCGGCATGCATCATTCCCCATGGCAAAAACCGGAAACAAAAAAAAAACCAGAAGCAAAAAAAAAAATAAAACCAGAAGCAAAAAAAAAAAAAAACCGGAAGCAAAAGGGTCATAGCCAACGACACGGATTCACAATTGCCAGGGTATTGTGTTGTTTTTGTTGTTTCCTATTCTCTCATGTGCACACGTTAAGTAATATTCACAAGATAGAAATAAAACCCAATCGTGTTTATACACCGCACAGCGTTTAAAAACAACGGGAAGCAAAAGGTCATAGCTAAGGACACGGATTCCATATAGCCAGGGGTATTGTGTTGTTCTTGTTGTTGTTTCCTATTCTCTCATGTGCACGCGTTAAGTATGAAGCTCACTGCATTCGCTATAATGAATTACAGTAAACCATTGAACATCACTGGTTGGAATATTACAGGTTTCGAACAATCGTGGACAACCCACTGTGTTCCAATTTAGTTGTCGCGGTATTTAATTTTGACCAATAGCGGTGCTCGAGCTGAGATGAGTCATCGTTTGCTACGCATGAACGATTACTTTTCATTATGAGCCATTTTGTTGTTTCTCACACACCATTTTTAATGGCACCCAAATGTAAAACGATGGACAAAATTAGTTGTGCCAAAAGGCAGAGAAAGGTTATGATGTTGGGTGAAAAAAAAAAATTGAGCTGTTCGATAGGTTGGCAAGAGGTGAAAGTGCGGCACCTGTGGGCCGCCATTACGGGATCAATGAATCGACTGTGCGATATATCCATAAAAATGAGTCGCATATCCGTGCAAGTGTTGCCGGCAGCGAGTCGCAAAGTGCAATTCCAATCCAGTGATCCTCACATCAAAAGGACGGAAAAAGCGCTAAATGGTTGGCTCGAGGACCGGTGAAAAGTCAAAAAGTGCCTTTGAGTGGACCCGGTGTAACTGGAGAAATCATTTCCAATTAACCAACGGTTCCACGAAGCAACTGGAGCCAAAGACACCAGTTCAACCATGGATACTGACTAGTTCCACGAGGGCTGGTTTGAGAACTTCAAAAGAAGATTTGGCCTCCATAATGTCAAATGAGTTGGGAAAGCAGCATCGGCAGACAATGATGCTGCAAAAAACTACCCACAGCAGCTCATGGAACTCATCAAGGCGAAGGAATTTATGCTGGAGTAGATTTTTAACGCCGCCAACATGGGATTATTCTGAAAGACGCCATGTGATACCTTCCTCTCAAAGCAGGAAAGATCTGTTCCGCAGTTAAAGGTGGTTAAGGATTGGCTTACCAGCTCCTGATGGATCAAACAGCAAGTTCTACATTCACCTCATCCTAACCTTCACTCCTCCCACTCCCCTCCCCCTTCACTCCTCCTCTGCCCTCCCCACTCTAACAGCATCATCATCAGCGTCCTGAGCCAAGTCTTGTGGTTTACATTTATGGCAGAGTACAAAATATGCTTACCCTCACCCACCTCACTGTTTTGGAATAAATTTAAAAGGTAAAACTCTTGTGTTTTTGTTTATTTTATTGACAAGTTTATTTCAATGTTAACATGATTCATATTTATTACTTACGAAATCTAAAGATTTCGTAAGTATATTTGATGGCTTCCGTCCTCTGTTTGTGTGTAGGCACGATAACTCGAGAAAGGAAGAAGTCATTCCGTTTGACTTAATTACCGCAATTACTGAATTAATTAACAAACTCACCGCAATGTCAAATTACACCACGTGATTCAGGAGGGTGATGGCTAGCGCTGATTAGATTTTGGTCAAAAGTCAAGGTCATAGTGAGGTCAAACATCCAAAAAAAAGTTATAACTTGAGAACGGAAGAAGCTACCGATGTCAAATTACACCACGTGATTCAGGTGGGTGATGGCGAGCGCTGATTAGATTTTGGTCAAAATCGGTCAAAGGTCAAGGTCACAGTGAGGTCAAACATTCTATTTTTGATGGTTTTGTACAGAATCATTGTAGAAACTTCTGGTTTGCGTCGCTACCTTCTCGAGAGACAGCTTTTATTAGACAAGGTCAGAGGTCAAGTTGACGATTTCTTAAGTACCAGTCTATGACTGCTTGTTTTACATGTTCATTTAAATTCTGATATATTTCTTTCTGGCTGCCACCGACCTTCCTCTATATTTTCTCGAAGCCAAAAAAACCAAACCCCCTTTTTCCCATAGGCCCATGGTTTTAATTATCGCAGCATTTTCCAGGAACGTAACCCCCACGATATTTATGGGTTTACTGTTCTTCATACCCATCTGTAGACCATCAGTGGAATCCACAACCTGAAGTTGTGAACAACAGGTTGTGGATTCCCCTCACCTAAATATTAATTCTGGACAGGTTGCGAGTACAGCACAGTGCTGCTGTAAAGCAAGCCTCAGCCAAGGTAGGAATTTGGCTGATAATGGTACACAATTGGCAAGCCCTTTTCAAAAGGTGCTGTCAGATCTTTAAGGTCCGTGAGCAAATATATATATATACGCACACGCACCCACACACAAAAATCTGCTGTACCACATTATTGTAACACATGGTAGGTGAACGCCGCAATAAATAAATTGCAATTATTACGAAGATTGATGTTAAAACAACAAATAACGGCACTCTGGCCTGATCAAGCATATGTCAGTTGCCCTCATTGGTGGGGAGAGGGGCTGAGCTTGGCTTATGTTGTGTTAGCCCTTCCCTGTGGGTTCGAAAGTGACTTCTTTGTCAGGAATCCAACCAATTGCATTTAAGTGTTTATATTCCGTATGCAGAACAAAAAATAATGCATAAAGGGTCCACAGTCGCCACTTGTATGTAATTAGTTGCCACATGATCCTGTACGACCGCAAACAAGGAAATGAGGTCATTTGGCCCATTATTGCCGTGGTGCACTCACTTCCGGGTTAATTTGTGCTACAACTTTAAACATCAACGTTATTGATGGCTGACCAATGTCTAAATAACGTGATCTCGATTTGGTGACCCATCTTGTTGTCAGATATTACAGTTAGCTCAACTCCCTCTCCAAAGGATGAAATACTCTGTGTGCAAAGCACCAGGATGACAGTTAATAGTTGGGCCAGGAATCAAAACCCAGACTAGACAGCTCTAAGTTAAGTAGGCTACCTCTGAGCTGTATCCTGACATGTACAAGTAAATAAAGAGAAGTTTGCAAATTGTCAAAATAACCTGCAAATTCTTCAAAGAGCTTGGAAAACCATCCAGGATTGGGTACGCCTTCTGAGAGAGAATGACCAAGCGACGCCGGGGTTTCTCCACGTCCTTAGCACAGGCTGGTGCAAGAGCTGAGAGCCGCGTCTCCTCGGGGAGTTTTCCCTGGCTGGCCAACCGCAGCTTGCCCAGAAAAATTTTCAGGCAGGTCACATCAGCCTGAAGCAAATGCACACCATCGTTAGCAAAATAAAAGGTAACCACACAAACAAACAAAAAAAGATAAAACATTGGGAATATCCGAATTTTAAACTGAAGACACAACCTATGTATATATATAGCCGCCCAGGAGGCCCAATATTGACGGCATGGTGGACTTGAGCCTTGCTTACGTTTCGTCCACAAAGTGGTCTTAACATTGGACTTGAGCCTTGTCCGATGCACAGCTGTACAAGTTGGTGGTGTCTCTACTTTTAAATATGCATGCCACAGATACTGTAATTTGGAACAGTAGAGTCCCAGTGGTTCACAGTATAATAGCATCTCTGTCTGAAAACCTTCTGCAATGGAAAACTACTGAGTCAATTTACATGCATGCTCTGTATTTTACACACGACTAACTCACTGGACAAAATAAGTTGAAAAGTGCTGGTTGTACTCTGGGTGTACATAGAAACATTCTACTAGGTTGGGATGGCCACCTCCAACTTCGATCTTTGTTCCCCACTCCTTCGACAAAGTCGGAGGTGGGGGAGATTGAAATGAGCCCTGTTAAACTGACCATCTACCCATGATATTTCAAAAACTGTTCAACATTTAACTTTCAAATTTGCAGATATCTATTCCTGATGACATCATCTCAGCCTGATGAGATCATGGCTGTGATTGGCTGAATTATGTTTGTCGGTAACTTGGCTTATGAACGTAATATTTCCAAAACCATTCAAGATTTCGTTTTCATATTAAACTTCTCCCTCCAATCTTCCCTCTCACTCCCCCTTCCTAAAGTTGACCATCCACAAAGGTGCCTCCTCCCCCACCCTCTCTCTTCCATCTCATCACTCCACCTCCAATCTTCAACTGCCCTTTGCCCACTCTCATATTACTCTCCACTGGACCTCAACCCATCACCACCGAGCGTTTTCTCCTCATCCGGCCCTCTCCCCAAGCTCTTCTGAAATCTCCCACACTCTTTCAATAACTCTCCTTACCTTCCCCCGCCTCCTCTCTCGTCATACCCTACCCCTCCTCTGCCTCTTCCTCAACAGTGTGGACCTCAAACATCCGGGGCCTTCACTCAAACCTGACAGATCTTTCCATACAAGTTGCCACTGTTATTGTCAGGTCAGGTTCGATCTGTGACCTGCTACAGGTACCATGCAAACCTGTACTAACCTGTTCCATGGTCGGGTTGTCGGCGACTAAACCGTCTCCCCCACCAGGTTTTCTGGTGAGGGGGGTGTTTGGATATGGACACCCAGCAGGATTAAAAACAAAACCTGTCAAAGGGCAGAGGAGCTCCTTGTGAGCCAACGGCCATCCATATCTAGTGCCCAACTGTGTCTGCAGTTGAGTTACTTCTTATTAGGAGGTTGGTGGCAGGATTTGCACTCCGGCCACCGTAAAACCCTTCATTCCGCAAAACGCAAAAAAAATCTGAAAACCCACTCCGTGGGAGTACCTCCTGTGCAGCTTCCCTTCGCAGGGCAGCTCACCGGATGACGGGATTGGGGCAAAGCCTTCGGGACCCCCAATCTTTGATGATAGGAGGGAAACCACGGGGTAACATCCATGGGTCAGGATTGCGGGAGAGTGTGTCGGAGTGGTGCTGAGGTGTCGTCCACCAGACGGTGGTCTCCTTGGGTTAACCTGAGGCGGTCCCTTCGGGTGGGTGCCTGGAATGTCCTATCCCTAAGAGAGGATGATTACCTGTCTCTGTTATCATCTGAGCTCAAGCGTTTGGACATCGGGATTGCAGCTCTCTCTGAGGTTCGGAGACCGGATTGCGGCGAGATAATGGTGGGTGGTTACACCCACTATTGGTCTGGTCGCTCTGATGGTTACCATACCCAAGGAGTTGCTGTAGCTGTGTCCAATAAGCTGACCCCAATGATAATTGAGGTAATACCGGTCAACGAGCGTATTATGAGATTAAGGATTCGTCACTCCTTAGGTGTCATTTCCCTGGTCTCTGTTTATGCTCCGACTGAGGCGAGTGATCTCACCATGAAGGATGCATTCTACGCCACACTCGAGTCTGTGGTTGATCAGTGCCCCAGACGAGATACACTTCTAGTCTTGGGGGATTTCAATGCATCGACTGGAACTGATAGAGACGGTTATGAGGTGTGTGTTGGTCCCCATGGGTCAGGAACTATGAACCAGAATGGCACTAAGTTCCTTGACTTTGCAAGAAGTCATGGACTTAGGGTGGCTGGTTCATGGTTTCAGCGCCCACAAGCTCATCGCTGGACTTGGTATTCCAACGCTGGCGGTGTGGCAAAGGAGATTGACCATGTCCTCATTGACGGTCGTTGGAGGATGATCCAGAACTGCAGGGTCTACCGGAGTGCTCAGTTCCTCAATACTGACCACAGGCTTGTTGTAGCAACTCTAAAGCTGCACCTTAAATCCTGGAGAATGGTACCATCCCAGCCTAGGCTGGATGTTGCCAAGCTCAGGGATGAGAGAGTAGCTGAGGAGTTTGCGAACAGGTTGAGTGGACACTTGGGGGGTCTGGGTGCTTTGGGGGGTCCTGAAGAGTTGTGGAGCGCCTTCAAGACCACCGTCCTTGATGTTGCCGGTGGATGTCTTGGAGCTCACCTCAGGGCAAAGAAGAATTTTGTCTCTCAAGGGACACTGGATACCATTGACCAGTCGCAGGGCCAGGCTGAATGGCAGAGCTGAGCTGTTCAGGGAGCTGAGGCGTAAAACTGTACGTGCACTGAGGGTGGACAAGGAGGCCTATGTGCGAGGAATCTGTGAGGGGGTAGAGCATCACCTGTGGACAGGTGATTCTCGTCCCGCTTACAGGGGAATTCGCGCATTGCGTTCATCCAAGCCCATCCCTCGGAGCACTGCAGTTCGAGCAGAGAGTGGTAGGCTCTTGACAGAGGAGTCTGAAGTGAAGACCCGCTGGGCCGGTTACTTTGAGCGGTTGTACCAGGCTGATCCCCCAGCTGTCGAGTTGGACGTCAAGGGTATTACAATCCCTGTTGCTGACCCTCGAATCAACTGTGGTCCACCTTCGCTTGTGGAAACACGGGCTGCGGTGAACTAGTTGAAACGGGGCAAAGCTCCAGGGATCTGTGGCATCCATGCCGAACTTCTCAAGGCTGGTGGAAATGCTGCACTCGTGTCGTTGCATGCAGTTTTGTGCTCTGCCTGGAACACAGGCATCATCCCAACTGACTGGAAGAGGGGCCTTGTTGTCCCTCTCTGGAAAGGGAAGGGTGATCGCCAAGACTGCAACAACTACCGAGGGGTGACGCTGCTCTCAGTGCCGGGCAAGGTCTTTGCTCGGATAATTCTTGATAGGGTTCGCCATCATCTGCTTGAGCACCAGCGTCCAGCAGTCAGGCTTTACACCAAAGAGGTCAACGATTGACCATATCCTTGCCCTTCGTGTCCTCACCGAACGCAGACGATAGTTTCGGCAGGGGCTGCTTGCAGCCAATGTTGATCTCTGAAAAGCGTTCGATTCAGTGAATCGGGATGTCCTCTGGAGGATTCTTGGTCTTCGTGGGGTGCCACCAAAACTGATCGATCTGATGTCTGAACTCTACTCTGGTACTGAGAGTGCTGTGAAGTGTGGTGGTACCATCTCTGACTTATTTCCAGTTGTTACTGGAGTTCGTCAGGGATGTGTACTTGCCCCCACACTTTACAGCACTTGTATGGACTGGATTTTAGGGAGGATGTCGGAGAGATCAAGTTGCGGTGCATCGTTTGGGAATGTCAAGATCTCGGACCTTGATTTTGCAGATGATGCAGTCATCTTTGCGGAGACTTTAGACATCCTTTTGGGGGCCCTCGAGGTGCTGAATGAGGAGTCGGAGCCGCTGGGATTACGGGTTTCTTGGGTCAAAACTAAGATCCAGGCTTTCGGTGACATCTTGGATGCTGCTGTCCTGTCTGTGTCTGTTTGTGGTGAGGATGTTGAGGTCGTGGAGAGATTCACTTACCTTGGCAGTGATATTCATGTCTCTGCTGGCTGCGAGTCAGAGGTCAATAGACGTCTGGGTCGGGCCTGGGGAGTCATGGATTCACTGGATCATGGGGTGTGCTGCTGCCGGTACCTGTGCGGGAGGACGAAAGTCCGAGTCTTCAGGTCCTTGGTACTTCCAGTCTTGCTCGTGAGCGTCAGTTGTGGCTGTATGGACATGTGGCTCGTTTTCCTGACGCTGATCCTGCTCACCAGATTCTCTCAGCGAGGGAGTCTCATGAGTGGAGGAGGCCAGTGGGCCGACCACGTGCCTCATGGTTGCAGCAGGTTGACCATCATCTCAAGGAGATGGGGATGGGCCTGGCATCTGCCTGGGGGATGGCCAGACGGAGGCCCCTGGAGTACCGGCGGAAAGTGGACGCAGCGACGCGCTGTTCTGGCACATGCTCCCATACCTGACCTGACCTAAGTTGCCACTGACAAACCAGACATAATCTGCCCAACAGAAACTTTCCTCCTTCAAGACATCTCTGACTCCCGAGTATCTCCCCCTGATTACTCCCTCCTCCGGTATGACAGACCTGAGCCTTGTCCTGGTGGTGGAGTTGCTCTCTTCATCAAAGACTCTATTCCTCACTTTTCATGTACTGCCCTCACTCCCCAACACCTCCAGGAATACCTCTGGCTACGGCTTCCCCGACACTCCCACCCCATGTTTATATGTGTGTTGTTCCGTTCACCAAACAGTGATGACTCCATTTGCACCTCACCATCCGAAAACATGGACCAACTTCTATCCTCTCATCCCAACTCTCTCTTCCTCATATGTGGCGACTTCAAATGTCATCATGCCAGTTGGCTAGGTGTGGGTACCTCTCTCACCGGTCATGGCACAAAAGCAAAAGACTTTTCTGACTCAAAGGGACGGACTCAATTGATCAACTTCCCGACGCGGATCCCAACCAACGGTATTCCATCTCTTCTGGATCTGATTTTGACAAATTTCCCTGAAGATATCTGCTGTTCTTCCTCTGCTCCAATTGGTTTATCTGACCACGTGCTTGTCAAAGTAGACATCTCTCTGGCTGTTATTAGAGATCCACCTCAACGCCGTCAAGTCTGGCATTTCACTCAGGCTGATTGGCAGGGTCTTCAAGCAGCCATCAAACTTTGACTGGTCTGCCATCTCTACTTTCTCCGACATCAGCTCATCCTGGGAATTCTTTCAAAGAAACTTGCTCTCTCTCTCTCTCTCATGCACTGAAAACTTGCTCAAAAAAGTAATTAATCAGGCACTGAGAGAAAAGGGGACAAAGGGCAGATGCTTATCTCTATGCCTTAATTAACAATTAAATAGACAAGGGTACCCAGCAGATGATTCGGGGGGGGGGAAGGGGGGGGGGAGAAACCGTCTCGCTCACAAAAGAGAAGTCGTCCGTCAAACAAAAACGTCCTGAAATGAGTGAGCGTGCCTTGTCCGTTTCCAGTGCCCAGCCCCACCATGCACCCACTAGCGCGCAGGCTTGAACGCCAATCAACGTGACCCCCAAGAATCAGGCATGCTAGGAGTAGGCCCAGAGTATAACTTGCACTAACGTCCCGAGCGTCACCCACCGCCAGAAGCCACCAGGAGCCACAACAGACAGACAGCTGTGAGGCACTGAGGGGTGCTGAGGCTGCAGCTGTCAGCAACTCACTGGCGCCGACTGACTGGTAAAGCCGTCCGACTGATACCGCCTCACTGACACCAACTGACTCATCGACTGACCCGCGAAGAACGGACCTCTCGTCCTCTTTTTTTATAGGCAGCTTGTCTGGGCAGGCGCAGACTCCAGCCAAATCCACCCCACCCCATTTGCGAATCGTTGCCATGATAACCTGCCTGTCCCACAACGCCATGCCTGTGGTGCTGGACGAACGGCAAAAAGCAGCCATTTGTCAGAATTACCGAGCAAAAATGTGAAGCGCTCATAACACATCAACAACAATCATCACCTCAATGTTCAGCCCGATATGAAAAAGAGCCAGTTTGTGACCATGGAGCTGCTGAGACGGGTGTCAAACGTCAATGGAAAAAGGCAGGTCTCGGCGTCGGTGAAAGAAACGGGTGTCAACGTCGATGGAAAAAGGCGCGTGTCGGACCTCCGTTGTGTTAACGGCTATCTCACGTGCATGAATGTGTCTGTCGCAAAGAGAAAAAGGAGCTTTCCAGAATAGAAGGAATCTATTCTTTACCCTTCTCAATGCATCCCATTTAGAATCCCACCAGACATGGGGATGGGTCTATCCTGACCATGCATTTAGGGAAATAATTATCTGAGGACCTAGATGTTTGTATGAATTTGTCGGATCGAATTCTGAAATCCATAACAATATTTTTGGGGGTGCAATCGCCCCCTCCGCCCCGATAAACCCCCTCAGACCATTATTTGTTTCATGCCATGAACAATCTTTGATACATCACAGGTGATGAAGGTTGTGGTGGAGTTTCATCAAAATTGTTTGTTTAGTTTCGGAGAAGGAGTCGCATGTGTTGGTGGATGGACGGATGGACGGACAGACGATGCGCCATCCCACAAGCTCCCCGGAACTACGATGTTATCGCAAAAAAAAAAAAAAAAAACTCCTGAAAGTTGTACATCTTCCAAAATACACCAATTCTCTGTTATTATATTATGAAAACTATAGTCAAAGATATGGGAGGAATACATTGAAACTTGGTGGTTGTACACTAGGTGAGCATGGGAATGTTCTCCAACTGGGATTATCACCTTTCGTCACTCCCGGAAGGAGCGGGTATTTCTAGTTTATATAATCAGCCAAATGTTGTATATTAAACCAGTACAAAACAGGACATGAAAACACAACTTATTTGCAATAAAGTCAAAAGTGCAACCATATAAAGGACCATCTGAAATGGGAAAATACATTTCGGATTCCAGAAGAGACAAGATTTTCACAGGGATTACAGGGAAATTCGTCCCATCATGCCTGCACCACAACCAATACCAGATTTTAATAAATCCGTCAATACCCCTTCCCTTCATGTGCAGCCTTTTGACTGCTACATTGGTTTTCATTTTGCAGACCTCGGAAGGATGATAGGCTGAGTCAACCCCCTGGTGGTAATTCAGCAGCCAACGGGGCTTGAACTCAGGACTCTAGGATCCCAAGCCACCACCCCAACCACTAAGCCAACACCAGGTATACCTGGATAAAATAAGGTGTATCCAGGATAAAACTAGAAGGGCACTCGGTGGAGCGCATACCTCCGCCCCATAATGCCTGATCCACGAGAACATATGTGGCCCAATACATTTTTGAGATATCATGCAACTTATCGTTTTTGAGCCCTATCTTTCAATGGTGAAGAATCACTTGAAAAATTATCAGATCCGGATCCAGATCTTCACCAAAATCGAATCAATTCTTTTTTGTCACACACCCAACCTGTCTGCCAACTTTCATCCGGATCAGTCTACAACTTTTTGAGATATCCTGCACACAGACAAACAGACAGAGGGGTGAAAACATATCCTCCTTCACCTTCAGCGGCGGAGGTAATAAGGATGTTTGCGGGCCCCATTGTGTGCGAGATTTAAAAGGCAGGCAAGTTACACTCATTATCGACAACAACCAATTACGATCAATTTGTTCCTCCCTACACCGTTTCATTGGAGTAGAGGAAGAAGAAGACAAAAAAAAGGATGTGTAGACAAAGAGGGAGTTGGTGGAAGACATTTCTTAAGAACATTTCCATTGTCATATTTCCACATATCCCCAACTCAAGTTTTGTTAACGATGATTTTACCAATTATTTTTCTGGAAAAATAAAATAAACTGAGCAGGAAGCCAGCCAGTATGCACAGCCATATCATGGGGTACTTAAAATCCACAAATGAGTCATTCCATCTGAAATCACCAAATCTAAGAAAATGTTCCCATTTGACCTCCTCAGATTTACTTTAAACTTTCATAAAATAGTTCCCAGGTATCAAAATGAAGCTGCGTAAAATTTTAGGTCCATAGATGCGGTCAACTGTGAGATATTGAGGGTTGAAAATGTGGTTGTGGCCCTATTTTTATGGTTGTTGTGAGTATCACAAAATGAACGGCTACTTTTAAACTCCCACAACTTTTTTAATATTAATGCTGGAGCCTTGAAATTTTCAGATTATTCTTCTATAACTGCTCTGTAAGAAACAAACATAAAACTGAGTATTCCTCTATTAAATTTTATGACCTGATCAGATGAAATCCAGAAAAAAAAATTGTTGGTTTTGTATTAAGACCCAACTTTGAGACCCCATATATTTTTATTGACCCATCCCAGAAGCTTGAAATTTTTTCATGTAATAACTGTATGGTAGTTGTATTCAAATACATGTTTACTTTTCTTAATCAGTCATATATATAATACAGTCATGATCCCTCAAAAATTGAAAATTTTCATTTTTCCCCGAAATTCAGGTGAGGATTGCAAATATATGACAAGGTATACCACTTCAAATTGTTCACCTTCGGAAAGAGCATATTCAAGTTTACAAAAGTGTCAAATATCAAAGTGGTATATATTTTTTAAAATATATTTTCTATTTTTTTAAAAACTGTTGTTAACACAGTTGTGAATACATGAAGTGTGTGCATGGTGTGGGCACCATGGTAATCATGAATGATTAGTTCTATGATTCAAATTAATAATACAAAAATATATCACATACTGCAATAACAATGTAATAAAACATTTCACGTAAATGATTTGAATAGGTCCTTGATCTGCTTTTCCAAGACAGGTGCGAGCTTGTACTGCCTCCCAGTTGACGTTAGGGGAGCATCAATAACTTTCATCACATGGACCAAAGGAACCCAACAAATGTCCTCCCTTGAATGTAACTGTATACACTGCTGACATCAGCAGATCAGCCACTATTCCTGAGTTCTATTTTTAGCCCCAGCCAGATTAGTTCAGCTCTTGCCATTTACAAATGAGAAACAAAGAATTACAAATTCAAATTTCAAAGTATTGTGTTCATGGTATCCTAATTGCAGATGATATGTATGTACATTGTATATACATGTACTACACGTATGTACTACATGTAAAAGGACTGTTTATTAAATAGCACACAACACGCACAGCACTGGCAGAACATCATTTATTCAAATATTTTTTAAAATATTGATAGAAACATTATACCACTTTGATATTTGACACTTTTGTAAACTTGAATATGCTCTTTCCGAAGGTGAACAATTTGAAGTGGTATACCTTGTCATATATTTGAAATCCTCACCTGAATTTCGGGGAAAAATGAAAATTTTCAATTTTTGAGGGATCATGACTGTATTATATATGACTGATTAAGAAAAGTAAACATGTATTTGAATACAACTACCATACAGTTATTACATGAAAAAATTTCAAGCTTCTGGGATGGGTCAATAAAAATATATGGGGTCTCAAAGTTGGGTCTTAATACAAAACCAACATTTTTTTTTCTGGATTTCAACTGATCAGGTCATAAAATTTAAGAGAGGTATACTCAGTTTTATGTTTGTTTCTTACAGGGCAGTTATAGAAGAATAATCTGAAAATTTCAAGGCTCCAGCATTAATATTAAAAAAGTTGTGGGAGTTTAAAAGTAGCCGTTCATTTTGTGATACTCACAACGACCATAAAAATATGGCCACAACTACATTTCAACCCTCAATATCTCGGAGTTGACCGCATCTATGGACCTAAAATTTTACACAGCTTCATTTTGATACCTGGGAACTATTTTATGAAAGTTTAAAGTAAATCTGAGGGGGTCAACTGGGAGGCCTCCGGTGATATGAGGTGGAATGACTCAAATGAATGCAAATGGAACAGCGATGCTAACGCCCCTCTCCGATGAACGGCATACTGATAGAAACATTATACTGATCCGACACGCTGCACCACCATTTACCATAGAAGGCAGTTTTCTTTAACCACAATCAATGTTAAAGTTTAACACACATATTAAAAAGGCTAAAAAGTAACCACACCTTTTTTAGGAGCACCAGAGAGTTAAAGTGAGTCGCATGGCAGGGAAGTGCTTTAAAAGGACCGATTGTTATGGTGGTGTCAAAATAAATCAACAAGTTGTTGGTTTTTGTAGATGTGTTTAAAAAAAAAAACAAAAAAAAAAACAGACACTGAGGCTCATGAAAGAGCTTAATTGTCTGCTCATATGCTGTGTGCCCTGTCTTTCCCTTTGTCACTACCACCCCTAAACCCCGATCACAAAGCACAAACACTCATACACACCAAGCAAAGCAAATGTCGTTGACTAGGTTTCAGTGTGCAGTATAATGGAGTAAAGAAACTTAAAATTCTCTACAAACCCATGGTTTTTTTGTGATGTAAAAATGTTTGCTTTGCTTATTCAACGCATGAACTAGAATGTCACTCGGTAGAGCACATATCTACGCCAGGCCGATTAGTTTACATTTTGTATCCCACCGATAGGCCGGATCTGGACTAGGATCTGAACTAAAGTTAAGTTGGCTTGTTCTTGTCACCTAACCAACTCATCCACCAAGTTTTGTCCGAATCCATCCATAACTATTTCAGATATCCTGCTATATATCGTTTTGGCCCTATCTCTCAACGGTCGGTAAAAAAAAAAAAAAAATCACTTAAAAATTTTTTCCGGATCGTCACCAAAATCGAATCATTTGGTCCGTCACGTACCCAACGTGTCCAAAAATTTTCATTGTAATCCGTCCACAACTTTTTGAGATATCCTGTTCACAAATAAACAGACAGACAGACAGGGGTGAAAGCATAACATCCATCCACCTTCGGTGGCGGAGCTAAAGAAAACGAGGAGGAAAAGCAGGAAAAAGGATGAGAACGAGGAACATGTCACACTTTTTGAGCACAAAGTTCTCAAAACCGTTAACCTGCGTTTATGAAGCTTTTGCACACGAGTGATGACACAAGTGAGTGTCTCAGTTGGGAAGATGATTCAAGAGCAATACGTTTGAACCCAAAGGAAAGCTGTGGCAGAACTCCAGTTTTTTGCTGTTTGGGCAAATTCCTGCATGGGTACGGTGTTCAAGGTTTCATAATCTTCTTCTTCATTATTATGCACTGGATTATGTGCTTCACAGCCTCAGGAATAAACTGACTCGAGTCACGACCCTGATTCTTAAGTACTGCATATACCACTCATTTAACACTTTGTGTAAATGTAATTATGTCAGGATATTGGCCGCTAATCCATGCTTTTGAAAACGCTTGCTATTTTGCCCCGCAAGATGCAGAGGAACCAGATTCCGTGCTGTAATGGTTAAAGCGTCCGCTCCGAGTCTGGGAGGTCAGTGGTTCAAACCCCAGCAGAGTCATACCAAAGACTTCAAGAATGGCATGAGCTGCATCCTTGTTTGACTTTCAGCATTTAAAAAAAAAAAGGATAGAGCACGGACAAACAATGCTGGAAAGGCAATGGCAAACCGCCCAGTATAACCCTTGCCAAGAAACTGCTTCGGCAGCACTAACGCTCCACAAATACGTAGAGTATGGTACATCAAAATCAAGATCAAGAGGCAGGGGAATCCAAGGACCTCCAAGTCATTGACATCTCTCGCTTTTTCAACGCAGGCAAGTTGGTGACGTTTCAGTTCTCGAACACCCATCGTCAGGTCTCGCTCCGCTCACACTCTCTTTCCACACCCAGGTCGCACAAGTTCTTCCCGAAACCCATTCAGTGTTACAATCGCTTGTTCCAAGCTTGATGCTCATCTTCGAGTCAGTCATCCCACGCTCTTCCCTCCATTCCTTTAATATTCTGATGCATCTCCATCTCCATCTCTATCTCATGATGAAATCCATTCATACATTTCACGATTCCCTACTCCCTTAATATGTTTGCGACTCCCCTCCAAGTACCATTGCAAGTTTTTGCATCGGTGTCCACCCATCAGTCTGTTAATCTGCCACTCTGTAATCTTCTATGAATCTCAACTGTACACAAACACTCCTCCATGAGCTTTAATGAGCAAGAAAATAAAGTGTCTTGAGAATGCAGCACACACCTTTAAGGATAGAGCAGGTAGGTAATTTAGTGCATCGAACAACATATTTGTGTTGATAAAAGACATGCCAGACAGTAATGCCATGCACTAGTAGTTGGTATTGCCAGAGGTGCAAGTGAGGGGTTAAGAGGAGAATTGGAGTAAAGCAGGAATTAATGAATTATTACTCTTGCCATTACTTGGCTTAGGCGAAGCTCCAGCGATGGCTCCTTGAGGCGTATCGTGGTCTTTCCGTCGCATACAAAGCGTGTGAACAACTGCTGCACATTTCCCTTGAGCTGCACAGTGGGATGGGTCATGGTTGCCACGTCAATTTCAGTGCTTACATCGATGTTGAACAAATAAAAGTACGAGTGACACTTACAATAAAGAGTGATCACTTTAACCCCCTGCCATGCTCACTTTGTACTTCATTCCTGCCCGATTCTTGTCCGTTGCCACCAAGAGCCTCAGGCCTTCGGGCCCGGGTTGTCCCGGTTGTCGTCCGATGCTGAGGACCGTCCGTGCCGGGCGGCTCGAGGAACGGAGGCCGGCGGTAGGCAACAAACAGCTCGCACATTCCACATCACAAATCAGACGCATTACTGTAGTGCAGAGATAAAGGATGGGGGAGGTGTGGGATTAGTGGAAGGGTAAGAGAGGAGAAAGTACATTGCTGAGAAAACAATAAACTCGTCAGGTGGCCGAGTGAAAAAAAAGTCGTTACAAGGTTGACAAATGCACCAAAATATTTACTCGAATAGCTCAATCATCCCAGCAAGCTGGTACTCATTTTGCCGACCTCAGAAGGATGACAGGCTGAGTCAACCCCACCTAGTATTAATTCAACAGCCGAGTGGGATTTGAACTCAGGACCATAGGATCCTGGCTAGGATCCCAAGCCAGCCATCCTAACAATTAAACCAACACACCAACACCAGGCCACCATGGACTCGTCAAAATCGTAAAAGGTCATATTTTCGGTACTAAACCAGAGAGAAACGTGAATAAAATGTCTTCTTATAAGTTTTCAGATACAAGGAATGCATTTAAATCAATATTCGTATGAAAAATGTCAAGAAAAAAAAGATTACGGCGATATTTAACTAAATATGGCTCGATACGGCTGTCTGTTTTTTGTTTTTTTTAAAGATACTTTTTCTTGTACAAGCGTTATTATATCCTGTGGGCAGATAGAAAGTACATGGAAAAATTATTTTTTCAGGAGCGAGGATCTCTCCATGGAGTTTATATCTATCTATTTATGTACGTATGTAGAAGGAAAAAGAAAGCTATATGTTGAACCAGATGGCCACAATGGATGATAAAAAACCGAAAAGCATGACATAGCCATCATTCATATTGTCCTCATTAGATAGAAACACGTCATACTACGAGGACAGTGTGGCTTTTTCGTTTTATATTTTTTATTTTTCCAACAAGTGCAGCGACAGATCTGCACAAGTGAGTCCGAGTTTTGCGCATTTGCAACGATGACGGGCGCGTTCAGATTTATATTCACACTTTATCGGTGCTGTGCAGACTTTGGCAGCTTCAGGGTTCGTCATCCAATGATCAACCTGCATCGTCCGACCCCAACCTTCTGGCTCAGGAACAGGTGGCCGAGTTTGACGACTTGTTGACCAGTTACCAGCTTGGAGGACTGCTCTCTTGGTGTGCTGCATGATGCATCCTTTGTTGGTGGGATGTTTTCAAGGCTCCTACTTTTTTTGGAGACTAGTTTCCTCCTTGCATCGTTCACATTGTCATCAGTGCTGGTTTTGTCATACATGACGATTGTCAAACACTCTGATTAATTGAAATGCTCAGAATCTGCTTCAAATGGGTGATTTCGTATTAACAGAAAGATATCTGTAACCAAATGGTAGCTCTTCCATGCTTGCCATGCAACCTCTTCCCCCTTTACTGAAGAAGGCAGATGTGGTATCACACCCAGTAAATGCATGCAATACAGGAAGTGCATGTGTTGTCCTTTTCCCCATGGTGGTACAGATTGAATTGATACTGCACAGACAATAGTGCTTGCCAACACCAAATGCTACCCAGAAGTCAATTTCAGGATAAAGATGCTGCAGATCAACGAATTGTCCCATCAGAATGACTGGAGTATCAGCATTGATAGTCCATACCAAGATTTCCTTTGCCCCTTCAAGTACATGTACAATGTGGACTACAATTCTTGTATCTGCCTCCTCATGTGTGAAATCTGGTATTTTCTGGCCAATAGTTTTTGAGACAACTTCAACACCCTTCGTGATGAAAATGGATTGAGCCTCTGGCCATTGTTGATTTTCCACAGTCTGTGTCAGAGAAGCAAATAGCTCCGATTTGTTTGTAGAATCAAGCAGGAAGTCTTTCCATTTTGATCATTTGTTTGTGGGCTGACCTTTAGATGGATGCCACTGCTTCTTTGCTCCCTTGTTGATGCTTTGATAGTGTATGGCACGTACTGGTCTCAGACGACATCTACTCTGTCAGTAACATGCCGTAGCTTACGTTCAAGTAATGGTGAGAATATATTTTCTGAAAGCAGCGGCAGTGGCAGTAGGTAGAGTGTGCACTAATGCTGCCCCATCAAAGACTTTGCAACCAAACATGTCAGGAATTTCATTCTGCCTACTTGTATCAAAGCATCTCATGAGGTCTGATTTAATGCTCGCCTGGTTCACCATCGTCTGATAGACCAGGGGGACTGTGTCTGATTCGCATGGGAGAATATGTCGAGAGCACCACCTCTTTGCTGGTTAGTGATGTAGAGACGACCAGAAAGGTTCGCATCATTCCGGGCAGATGCAAGCTGCTTTGCATTGGGGTTGATCTTGGGCTTAGGTGTCTTGAGCAATGAATGGTAAGTTGGTTCATTTCAGAGTCATGAATTGGCTTTGTTCTTTCCTGCAGAACATCCTTCTGAATCCTCCCGTATGGGGGATAAACCAATAATCTCAAAATTGCAAACGGTGGAAACCACGAGTTGATCAGCACATTTTTGTGAACACAAGACAAGAAGCTCTGAACCGTCGTCTCGGAATGTATTCCCATATCCGTTCATCGTTTCGGTGAGGGTGTTCACTTGATTCAGCTTTTAAGTTTGATGGCGGTTATTTTGGGCAATGCATGGCCACCAACTTTTTGTCTTGAATTTTGTTTTTTTTCAAACGATTTCAAAGGATTCATTGCATCTGAAAACATGTAAAAAGACATTTTATTCACGTTTCTATCTGGTCGAGTACAGAAAATGACAATTTACGGATTCTGACGAGTCCATGGTGGCCATCTTGGATTTTACACTCTTCATTAATATGGACTGATTTTTTTGGAGGATGGAGGATTTTTTTTGGAGGACTCTCTATCGAGTGCAGCCTGTGGCTGCTGGTTGCATCATTGGTTGGGACGCGGCTATGCCGCTGATGCAGTGTCCCCCTTACCAGCACACTGGTACTCACTTTGCCGATCTCGGAAAGATGACAGGCTGAGTCAACCTCCTGGTGTATTTTAATTCAGCAGCCAACGGGGCTTGAACTCAGGACCCGAGGATCCAAAGCCACCACCTTAACCACGAAGCCAACACCAGGCTTATAGTTTGGAGGACTAACCCTCATCTACATACTCATTAAATAAAAAAAACTTAGTTATTTTATAACTCGGTTTACGCAGTTCTTCAGCTAAAATGTAGGGTCGGTAGGTCGAAATATAAATATAAATTATATATTTTTATGATTTTTTTTTTCAGATGTTCCATGGAAAAGACAAGGGTAGGTGGGGGGGTGGGGGGGGAATATAAATCCCAGACCAGGAGGATCTAAGAAAACATTGAAGATGGAAAACCATTCAAATGCAGGATGCCATTGTTCACTGTATCATCTGATGTGAAAAACAATAAAGAAGGATTAAAACTTGTTTTTACAATATAGTCTGGCATGTTTTTCTTAGAGGAACCTGTTGGATCATCAAACAAATGGAAACAATGCTGAGAAAATTACTGTCCAAGTCGTAGATGTGTGCGTGCACAGCAGTGCATAGTGCTGGGTATGATTTAAAAAAGGTGTCTACACGCTCAAAACGGTCAATCAGAGCCATAACCAGCTTAGTTTTCAGTGGGCATCTGATCGTACCGTCTCCCCATCCCCATGAGCACATCAAAGGCTGATTTCTGGTCCGTTGAAGGCTGAATATCAGCATCTCGCAGGGAAATTTTGACGTACTTGGCACCAAAATTTTTCAATATGAACAGCGGTGTATAACTTTCAATGGAAACAAAATCGACACGATCGAGAGTAGCGTGCGAATCATCCCTGCTGCTGCACTGAATTGATGCAATAGTTTGGCCAGAATATTCGTCGTCAAGATGTTGCGTGATTAAATCACCAATGCAGTCACTCAAATTTATACCGCTGACATACTTCTTAACAACTCATGGCTCGCACACTTCCTCTCCTGTCACAGTCAGCGTGTGGCCCTATATGGAGTTCTTTCATCCCCTCTTCCTGTCCAGGCTGGAGTTCCTCAAGGTAGCGTTCTGGGCACTGTTCTTTTTCTGGTTTTCATCAATGATCTCTCCGACTCTCTGGAAAATCCTCTATATCTCTTTGCTGATGACTCCACCCTCTGCCGTACCATTGGTCATCCCTCAGACCAGCAAGCAGCAGCTTCTTTGCTATCTGCAGATCTGGATAAAATCAAACTGGTCCAACACGTGGAACATGTCTTTCAATCCGTACAAATCTCACACTCTCACCATGTCTCTTCGAAAGGACCGTTTAGAAAATCCACTTTCTCAACAATCCTCTGGAAGAAGTCCTTTCTTTCAAGCTTCTGGGTCTCACTATCTGCTATGAGCTTTCCTGGGAAAGCCACATTTCAAACCTTGCCTCCAAAGCCAGTCGCCGACTGGGAATCCTCCGTCGAGCAAAGTCCTTCATTAGACCACCTGAGCTCCTGACCACTTACAAAGCTTTTGTCCGTAGCCTGATGGAGTACTGCTCTCCACTCTGGGCTGGTGCTCCTGCCTCCCACCTTTCTCGGCTTCACGCTGTAGAAACCAAGGCATTTCGGATCATTGGCATCTCCCGCAACGAGGCTGAGTCTTTGGGCCTCTCACTCATTCACCGCAGGTTGGTTGGTGGTCTTTCTGTCTTCTACTGTCTCCTCTCCAGCCTCGCCCCCCCCCAGCTCTCTCTGCGATTTGTCCCCACCACATTTCCGCAGGGCGCTCAAGGTCCACCAACAACCTCCTTCTGGTAAAACTACCAAAATCACGAATCACTGCTCACCTTCACTCTTTCATTCCTCTTTTTTCCCACCTTTGGAATAAACTCCCTCACTCTATTCATTCCCATTCTTCCCTCCAGGCCTTCAAAACAGCTGTTCACCACAATCTCTTATCATCCCCCATTCAAAACCTCGATAATCCACCCAAGCCCACCTCCTTCAAATTCCCTGCTTTCCTTCCTGAAAGTCCCTGTAATGTCCATCTTCTATTCCCCATCCCATCCCTCTCCCTTCCACAGATCTCCCAATGTCTCTGTTCCCCACTGTTTTGTCCTTCCCACTCCCTCCTCTCTTGTCTCATGTCCCCCATGATGTGCGTTGTGTGTTAGCTCTCACACGAGCCTCGACAAGGTAAAGAAAATAAAACAAACAAACAAAAAAACAATAATCACTTTCGCCCCAGAAACAACAGTCAATCTGAACCACGCAGGCTACTGCTCAGACGCCATGACTGAAGACCACTGCGCAGCTCGGTTAAAGGTGACTCAGCATTTTGGCGCGCACGCACGAAATTATATTTTGAAAATAAATGCCGACGTTTACATTTTGGATTTTGAAACTTTTGCACCTTTGACAGAAAATGTATCTATCTACAATTCCAGCTGTGTGTGTGTGTGTGTGTGTGTGTGTGTGTGTGTGTGTGTGTGTGTGTGTGTGTGTGTGTGACCGCTGTTTCTCGACAACCGCCGGTCCGATGTAATTGAAACTTGCCAGGTATATTGTTGGGGCCCTGAGGATGTGCCTTTTCAAGGTTTGATATTAATCAGACAAGTGCTTCCCAAGTTATGGCCATTTATTTACCAAACCAATGACAATACACGTTGTTGCGTGGGCGTGGCCGATGGGGGAAGGGAAGCTCAGCCGCGTTCCCCATACGGGTTACAACGTACGGGCTTCTGGAGAGTGATGACTTCGTGTATTCTAATAATTTCTAGATTTCTTATGCGCATTTATTGATAAACACAATGCCACAAGTTATGATCGTTTTCAGATGAGACTGTGCATAAATTTCAGTAACATCAGAGTGCTGGTAAGCTCCGAACCAGGAAGTAATTTTTTTCTCTCTTCTCTTTTTGTTTTTCCTTGCGAGGACATTGCGAAAAGGCAAAATACGTTGGCGCTAATTGAATAATTGGCCATTAAAACCTAAATTGCGAATAATCGTAACTGTGATATGTGAACTTCCGCGCCACGCACGTACGGGCACGCGAGAGCGAAGAAATGGCCTGTGTGGTTGTTGTTTGTTGATCGCGGTTTGAATATTTATTTATAATTTTTTTTTTTTTTTTTTTACGGGCACGTACTAGAAATATAAAAGGCTAAAAATGTGTTTTATATTTATATTTCATTTCGGCAAATATACTGTCGGCGGATCCGTAAACCAAGTTATAAAATAACTAAGGCCTTAGCACATTTGTCACTCTTTTAACAATTTCATCATTTTATGGCAGCAAGCCACCTGAGTAAACGGCACTCAGTAGTACACATACCTCTGCCAGGCTGAACACTTCCCATTTTGTATCTCACCGATAGGCCGGATATGGATCTGAACTACAATTTAAATTGGCTTGTTCTTGTCACCTATCCAACTCTTGTCCCAAGTTTCGCCTGAATCAGTCCACAACTTTTTTGTGATTTGTGATATACTGCACAGTTTATAGTTTTTGGCCCCATCTCTCAATGGTGAAGAATCTTCTTCTTCTTCTTTTGGCTGCTCCCGTTAGGGGTCGCCACAGCGGATCATCAGTTATGATCCATATACTGATTTGGCACAGGTTTTACGCCGGATGCCCTTCCTGACGCAACCCTGGTCGCCTCTTACGACACAGGGAATAAGGATTGGGTTTCGCCATGATTCCGGGCTGCCCTTCACCCTCTCATAGCGTGGCCCAGTGCAGAGCGTCCATCCTCAAGCGATCCTCCAACCCAAGCCTCCAACTAGCCGGATTACAGGCGCACGCCACTACGCCCGGTTCTCAATGGTGAAGAATCACTTAGAAAAAAAAAATATATATATATATATACACACACACACACACACACACACACACACACACACACACACACACACACACACACACACACACACACACACACACACACACACACACACACACACACACACACACACACACACAAGCTGAGAAGCGACGATGGTTTGCGGTACATTATTGAACAATGCCACGATAGGTACAATTGAGTTAGTGGAAGCTTTTGAGGAAGCCCTAACGTAAAAACCTATCTCTTCCGTCAAAATTAACCAAATCAAATCGGATTTTTAACCTCCGCCATCGAAGATTACTGTTTTCACCCCTTTCTGTTTGTTTGTGAACAGTATTACGGAAAAACTCCTTGACGGATTTCGACGAAACTTGGTGGGGGGATTAGGTATGGTCCAAGGATCATGCCATTAGATTTTGGACTTGGTCCAAAATGCAATATGGCCACTGTGGTGGGCATTTTGAAAAAAATATTTGAATTTTTTTGTTTTTGCATTTCTACATGTTATAAGTGATTTCCAACAACAAAAAAAAAAAAAACATGCCAAAATTATAATTGCGGCTGATTTTGGAATTTCAGGTGGATATACCCACGTAAAATAAATTTCTGTCTCAAGGAATCTAGTTATGACGAATGAATTGAGTATGTCAAAGTTAAAAGTAAAAGGGAAAGTTGCAAACTATAACTCTGTGAGCACTGTTGACGTCAAATTGAATGAATAGGATATCAGGTTCACTTGAGTGACATAGCAGTATTGGCGGCGGAGGTTTTGCACTCTACCGAGTGCTCCCCCTCTAGTTTATATGTTGTACTTATGGACATTATGCACAGCTTCTAGGAAATGAAATTGCGAGGAAAAAAAAAAAAAAAAGAGGAAAAAAACCCAAAAATAACTAAAAAGTTCAAGTGGGCGTGGCTCCGCCCACAAGGGGCGTGGGATGCTTCTCATACAAAAAAAGACAACTTGACCATGATATCGAGCTTGTGTCCAAGTTTCATCAAGATCGCATCAAACGTCACGGAGCTGGGTCATTCCATGTCAAATCATCAAAGAATCTGCCGTCATCTCTCAGATTTTTGTAAAACTTTGGGAACCAATTGGGACCCATGAAAAACGGCAAGAACTCAAATATTTTTGCCAACAGCCTCTTAATTAGTGAGATACAGACTAACGAACGTTGGACTAATTAGCACGACGTCGCGAATTCAAATGGCCATATCTCTAAAAGTATAACACCCAGAGAGCTGGTTTTGATGTCATTTTAAAGGTATTTTCATGTCCTATGAATTTGTGTGGGCAACATTTTCCTACCTCCAACCGCAAACAAGTTATCACAAAATATAAACTTCAATCGTGAATCCCCCAAAAATGTATCCTTCAAATTTCCTCAAATTCATCCCAGAGGTACCTTATGATGTCATGAAGCTTCCACATAAATTTTGTGATGGGCACTCCAATAGTTTCTGAGATATGAGCAATAATGTACATGTACGTATGGCATATAGGTTCGAAAATCAGCATTTGTAATGTATTATACAATCAATAAGTGAGTTCAAGTAAACAGTGTTCACTAACCTGACTTAGGCTTTCAATTTCCTCTTCAATGCAGCAACAGCAGCACTTGTTTCTTCCCCTCAGGCCCAGTTGAAAATGAAAGTATATGATACTTCAAAGCAATTGATGATCTTTCCCTGTGTTCCCTGTCATGGCTAGGTTAGAATGATTGTATAATACATTACAAATGCTGATTTTCGAACCTATATGCCATATGTACATGTACATTATTGCTCATATCTCAGAAACTATTGGAGTGCCCATCACAAAATTTATGTGGAAGCTTCTTGACATCATAAGGTACCTCTGGGATGAATTTGAGGAAATTTGAAGGATACATTTTTGGGGGATTCACGATTGAAGTTTATATTTTGTGATAACTTTTTTGTGGTTGGAGGTAGGAAAATGTTGCCCACACAAATTCATAGGGCATGAAAATACCTTTAAAATGACATCAAAACCAGCTCTCTGGGTGTTATACTTTTAGAGATATGGCCATTTGAATTCGCGACGTCGTGCTAATTAGTCCAAAGTTCGTTAGTCTGTATCTCACTAATTAAGAGGCTGTTGGCAAAAATATTTGAGTTCTTGCCGTTTTTCATGGGTCCCAATTGGTTCCCAAAGTTTTCCAAAAATCTGAGAGATGACGGCAGATTCTTTGACGATTTGACATGGAATGACCCAGCTATGCTCTGGAGAGAGTCACAAACAGACAGACACACAGACACAACAAAAATCGTGGTCACTGCTGGCGCCCACGAACCAATATATCATATCCAGATTTGGATCTTCTCGAAAAAGGGCACGCGGTGGAGCACATACCTCCATCACATAATGCCTGATCCGCGAGAACATCTTCTTCTTCTTTTGGCTAGCTCCCGTTAGGGGTCGCCACAGCGGATCAACCGTCTCCATCTCGCTCTATCCTCCACATCTTCCATTGCCTGATCCGCGAGAACATATCTGGCCGAATACATTTTTCAGATATCGTGCTATATATCGTTTTTGGCCCCATCTCTCTCAATGGTGAAGAATCACTTAAAAAAATTCTAGTCGTCGGATCCAGATCCGGATCTTCACCAAAATCTAATCAGTTCATCCTTGTCCCACACCCAACCTGCCCCCAAAAACTTCCTCTGAATTCGTTCATAACTTTTTGAGATATCCTGCTCACATACATACATACATACATACATACATACATACATACATACAAACAAACAAACAAAACAGGGGTGAAAACGTAACCTCCGTCCAGCTTCGGTGGTGGAGGAAATAATTCAATATGATCTAGTCCCATTGAAAGAAAAGCCACCATCAGGTGTATCACCTTTGCTGATCCAGAAATGATCAAATGCTGGAACAATAAACGTCTTTCAATCCTGGTAACTCTCAAATCACCCTGTTGCTCATGAATGATCCATTAAACTAATCCACCTAGTCCTACATCCATTTCCATGCTAAGCTACTGGAAGAAGATCAGTCATTTGACCTTCTCGACTTTACCATTAGTCATGACCTCTCCTGGGATGACCATCATCGCAAAGCTGGCCTCCAAAGTCAGCCAGCCGCACTTCGGGCATCCTCCATCGATCCAAGTCTCTCCTTGAAATATGAGCTCCACAGTCCACAAGGGCGTCGTCCTTAACTCAGTGTGCTGCTCTCCACTTTGGGCTGGGACTCCAGCATCACAATATTGTTGTGAGCCGGGGTTCGGTGGCGATAAACGACCACTAGGTGGAGCAGTGGAGTCGTCTCCCACCGAACACCCGGAATTTAGGTCGTACTCTCGGATAAGTCCGAAGGTCACAGGTCCCTTAGCGGACCGTGGTCGCCAATATGTCGACGGGGTGGGGTAGGGTTAATTGCCCAATTTCAATATACCTGAGTACCCACGTCGTCCAACTAAGGGGAAAAACCACACCCTCGGCAGACTCTGTCCGGACCGAGTCGCACGTACCGACTCGGATCCGGCATAACCGAGCGGAGTTACCAGAGCCGCGCCGTTCCCAATGACAACTTAAGGCACCAACGGCCTCACTATTTCTCAATACGCACCTTGGAGGGTCAATGAAAGAAAGGACAGAAAACGAGCTGGTACATTCAACACGGGGGTTTATTTATAAACAATAATCAGGGAGGGGAGCACACAAAGAGCAGAGTTATCCGAATAAGAAATGTAATTTACAAGGAACGAAAAGCACTTCGCAGTTTCTACTTACAGACGGGGGCCATGGACACGGACACACACACACACACACACACACACACACACACACACACACACACACACACACACACACACACACACACACACACACACACACACACACACACACACACACACACACACACACACACACACACACGAAATGGACCCCGTGGGTCTATTTCGGTCCTCAGACCAGGAGAGAAAGGCGAGCTGGGAGACCAGAGCCTGGCCGGGGTACCTGTCCCACCTTGTGCGGTCACACCGGCCCGAACCACCACGGTGGGACCCGAACCCACGACCTTGGCGTTGTCAGCACCAAGACTGCAGACCGCTCAACCACGACCACAGACTGTGCCACAATCACTCCTCTATCGCGACCACCGACCACTCCTCTATCACGACCACCGACCACTCCTCTATCACGACCACCGACCACTCCTCTATCACGACCACTGACCACTCCTCTATCGCGACCACCGACCACTCCTCTATCACGACCACCGACCACTCCTCTATCACGACCACTGACCACTCCTCTATCGCGACCACCGACCACTCCTCTATCGCGACCACCGACCACTCCTCTATCACGACCACCGACCACTCCTCTATCACGACCACCGACCACTCCTCTATCGCGACCACTGACCACTCCTCTATCGCGACCACCGACCACTCCTCTATCGCGACCACCGACCACTCCTCTATCGCGACCACCGACCACTCCTCTATCGCGACCACCGACCACTCCTCTATCGCGACCACCGACCACTCCTCTATCGCGACCACCGACCACTCCTCTATCGCGACCACCGACCACTCCTCTATCGCGACCACCGACCACTCCTCTATCGCGACCACCGACCACTCCTCTATCGCGACCACCGACCACTCCTCTATCGCGACCACCGACCACTCCTCTATCGCGACCACCGACCACTCCTCTATCGCGACCACCGACCACTCCTCTATCGCGACCACCGACCACTCCTCTATCGCGACCACCGACCACTCCTCTATCGCGACCACCGACCACTCCTCTATCGCGACCACCGACCACTCCTCTATCGCGACCACCGACCACTCCTCTATCGCGACCACCGACCACTCCTCTATCGCGACCACCGACCACTCCTCTATCGCGACCACCGACCACTCCTCTATCGCGACCACCGACCACTCCTCTATCGCGACCACCGACCACTCCTCTATCGCGACCACCGACCACTCCTCTATCACGACCACCGACCACTCCTCTATCACGACCACCGACCACTCCTCTATCACGACCACCGACCACTCCTCTATCACGACCACCGACCACTCCTCTATCACGACCACCGACCACTCCTCTATCGCGACCACCGACCACTCCTCTATCGCGACCACCGACCACTCCTCTATCGCGACCACCGACCACTCCTCTATCGCGACCACCGACCACTCCTCTATCGCGACCACCGACCACTCCTCTATCGCGACCACCGACCACTCCTCTATCGCGACCACCGACCACTCCTCTATCGCTACCACCGACCACTCCTCTATCGCGACCACCGACCACTCCTCTATCGCGACCACCGACCACTCCTCTATCGCGACCACCGACCACTCCTCTATCGCGACCACCGACCACTCCTCTATCGCGACCACCGACCACTCCTCTATCGCTACCACCGACCACTCCTCTATCGCGACCACCGACCACTCCTCTATCACGACCACCGACCACTCCTCGATCACGACCACCGACCACTCCTCGATCACGACCACCGACCACTCCTCTATCACGACCACCGACCACTCCTCTATCGCGACCACCGACCACTCCTCTATCGCGACCACCGACCACTCCTCTATCGCGACCACCGACCACTCCTCTATCACGACCACCGACCACTCCTCTATCACGACCACCGACCACTCCTCTATCACGACCACCGACCACTCCTCGCTCGCGACCACCGACCACTCCTCTATCGCGACCACCGACCACTCCTCTATCGCGACCACCGACCACTCCTCTATCGCGACCACCGACCACTCCTCTATCGCGACCACTGACCACTCCTCTATCGCGACCACCGACCACTCCTCTATCACGACCACCGCCCACTCCTCTATCACGACCACCGACCACTCCTCTATCACGACCACCGACCACTCCTCTATCACGACCACCGACCACTCCTCTATCACGACCACCGACCACTCTATCGCGACCACTGACCACTCCTCTATCACGACCACCGACCACTCTATCGCGACCACTGACCACTCCTCTATCACGACCACCGACCACTCCTCTATCACGACCACCGACCAGTCCTCTATCACGACCACCGACCACTCCTCTATCACGACCACCGACCACTCCTCTATCACGACCACCGACCACTCCTCTATCACGACCACCGACCACTCTATCGCGACCACTGACCACTCCTCTATCACGACCACCGACCACTCTATCGCGCCCACCGACCACTCCTCTATCACGACCACCGACCACTCCTCTATCGCGACCACCGACCACTCCTCTATCGCGACCACTGACCACTCCTCTATCGCGACCACTGACCACTCCTCTATCGCGACCACCGACCACTCCTCTATCGCGACCACCGACCACTCCTCTATCACGACCACCGACCACTCCTCTATCACGACCACCGACCACTCCTCTATCGCGACCACTGACCACTCCTCTATCGCGACCACCGACCACTCCTCTATCGCGACCACCGACCACTCCTCTATCGCGACCACCGACCACTCCTCTATCGCGACCACCGACCACTCCTCTATCGCGACCACCGACCACTCCTCTATCGCGACCACCGACCACTCCTCTATCGCGACCACCGACCACTCCTCTATCGCGACCACCGACCACTCCTCTATCGCGACCACCGACCACTCCTCTATCGCGACCACCGACCACTCCTCTATCGCGACCACCGACCACTCCTCTATCGCGACCACCGACCACTCCTCTATCGCGACCACCGACCACTCCTCTATCGCGACCACCGACCACTCCTCTATCGCGACCACCGACCACTCCTCTATCGCGACCACCGACCACTCCTCTATCGCGACCACCGACCACTCCTCTATCACGACCACCGACCACTCCTCTATCACGACCACCGACCACTCCTCTATCACGACCACCGACCACTCCTCTATCACGACCACCGACCACTCCTCTATCACGACCACCGACCACTCCTCTATCACGACCACCGACCACTCCTCTATCACGACCACCGACCACTCTATCTCTTGAGGTGTGAGGGGTTTCTTTCTTCTCCTCTCGCCTCTTGGTTAAACTACCAGAATGCAGGCTGAGGGAACACCTCACCTCTTTTGTTCCTCGCTTCTCAAGTGCAGTATGTGGAACGGCCTTCCTCAGGATGTTCAGACCCAACCTTCGTCGAGGAGTCAAGGTCTTCAAGCAGGTGGTGCACCTCCGCGAACCGACAGAGCACGAATCAAATCGCCCGCCATGTTGGAAAAAAAAAAAAACACATCGCGTCACGTCAGGATTTTCATCAGTTCGTTTGTCAAAACAAATATTTGTTCTCTATTCGACAAATAACGGCGGTAATCCGAACAATAATATAAATTACTTGTTTCGTCAAGAAAAAATCTAACGCTGCTGACAAATTTTTGAGAAGAGGAAGAAGATGAAAAAAAATCAGAAGAAGAAGAAGAAGAAGAAGAAGTGGCTGAATCAATCACATAGAAAGACAACATGACGTGACGAGTGATAATGTTGGAAATATCATCGTATTATTATTATACTTATTATTTTTATCCTGTCGTAACTGAATTTATGTGATAAAAAGTTTCGAGTTCGAAAATTATTTTTACACCTTCACTCGAGGTGTGGATTAACATTATTTAGCGAGGATGTAACTCCACCTGCTCTTTTTTTTTTCTCTACACATCTTACAACTGCAACTCAGGCAAAAGACGTTATATTACGTCTGCATCCTAATAATAATAAATATTAATATAGGTAATTAAAATACCGCTAAAAACCAAGGACTCGCCAATCCTTCTCACCTCTTCCATGTGTACGTTGAGGTAAATGGCTCAGTTGCTTATCTGGGTGAGCGCTGGGACCGCAGCCGTCTGTCTGACTCGGGCGTTTCTCTCCTGGATTATGGGCGATCGGAATCCTCAGCAAGGAGTCCCGGGATCCGAAAGGACGATGCTGGGGCGGACGGTGCTGGTCACTGGAGCGAACTCGGGCATCGGACGAGCCACGGTGGTGGCGCTGGCCCGGCAGGGAGCGCGGGTGTTGCTCGCCTGCAGGTCCTGAGGGTTAAAACCACATGTTCGGGTGTTAAGTGGGTGGACCGGGTGTTAATGTCGGGCTGGGTTTGGTTAACAGGCTCAAGTGCAAAACACCACGTGTCCCATGTCGATGTTATTGCAGACTTCCTCCTCTTCTGAGGTGCTCTCCGATGACGTCAAGAATGACGTCATTCGAGGGGTGCCTGTGACGTAGTGCGCATGCGCCATTTTGGTTGGCAGGCGAAAGGGACAAAAGCTGAACAAGGGCAAGAAATTGGCGTAACCTTCCAATTGGAAAGCAGTAGGTCAGAGGTCAGAATAACGGGATGAAGGTCCTTCGATGAGGGTGAAGGGAAGTGAATACAACCAACATGGCGGCGCGCACGGCATTATGGGATATCTGAAAACCCCTCCATTGAAGGCAGAGTGCAGAGTGAAATACATGTCACTAGTTTGTGAGTCCTTTGGCACAACGAGAGTGGCCCAAGGGTTGACCGTCATCATCATTCCGTGGTTTAGTCTAAGGATTTCGCCAGGGTACCGGCACACAATGGCCTGCTCTTTGTGAAAGGCACCGACATGCCTCGTCACTTGTCCAATTCAACATCGACACGGTCACTCGTCGGGACAAAACACAACAGACAGACCCGTGTGTGACGCGTAGAGAAATGGGAGTTGCACGGATTAAAAAAATGTCCATCCGGAATGCGATATGAAAGTGCAACGATCCAGACAGACTGTCCTGGTATCAAGGGGTCACGCTTGTGTTTCAGCGTGGCATGACACCTCTCAACAAGAGGATACCCCCCCCCCCAAAGCAAACATGACCAACATGCTCTTCTTCTTATTCTTGCAGAGATAAGGATGCAGCAAACCAGGTCATTGAGGAGATTCGACAAGACATGCCCGATGCCAAGCTCGTCTTCAAACACCTTGACCTCGCTTCGATCTCTTCCATCCGCACCTTCTGCGACGAGGTGGTCCACGAGGAACCCAGGTTGGACGTCTTGGTGAATAACGCCGGCGTGTTCCGCTGTCCTTATGCCAAGACCGAAGAGGGCTTCGAGATGCAGTTTGGCGTCAACCATCTCGGCCACTTCTTGCTCACCAACCTGTTGCTTGACCTGCTCAAGCGCTCTGCACCAAGCCGTGTCGTCGTGGTCTCGTCTAAGCTCTACAAACGTGGACGCATCAACTTCGAGGACCTCAACAGCGAGAGGGACTATGATCCAGCATTTGCTTACGCGAGGAGCAAACTGGCAAACCTGATGTTTTGCCGGGAGCTCTCCAAGCGACTTGAAGGGACGGAGGTCACGGTCAATGCTTTGCATCCAGGCATGGTGCGTACAAACCTCGGTCGGCACGTAAACATCCCCCTGCTGGCACGTCCCCTCTTCCACCTCATTTCCTGGTCGTTGTTCCGCACACCAGAGGAGGGAGCTCGGACTGTGATATATTTGGCCAGCTCACCAGAAGTGCGAGGTCTCAGTGGGCTGTACTTTGGAGATTGCAAGCAGGAGGAGTTGCTTCCTATTGCCACCGACGATGCAGTGGCACGCAAGCTCTGGGAAGTTAGTGAGAATGTGGTTGGAATTGGTGAATGATGGTCTTTTTGCTTGGTGCTTTATTGCTTCAAATGTTTTGTTGAATCTCATGATGGATTGACTTAAAATTAACTCATGTCCAGGATTGTCAAGAGTTTATTTTTTTTTTTTCTTCCATTGTCACACTCTTAGCATCATAGGGTCCTCAACAACCTGGTTTTCAATGGAAGCAACAATGACCATAGTAGTAGAAACTGATCACATTGAGATTTTTGAATATTACACTCAAGTTAGAGAAATTATTATTATAACCTTGGGCAATCAAACAAAGTTGTCCAATGAGATGAACTGAGTGGATTGTAAAATTTTTGGTCATTCTTTTCGGCCGAGGCTCAACCCGTTTCCTCCTGGTACGTGGAACACCCTGCAACCCACGCCCGCAGAAAATGGATGTTTATTTTTTTTTGGAACGCCGGCCACATTTTCCATCCAATCATGAGAGAGTAAGTTTGTATGATTGTTGAAGCTGGGTCTTACCCTTACACACATTCCTTATTGAGTCAACTTAGTTGTGGGATGTCTTTGAAGGCCATAAAATACAGATTGATGGGTCTTTAATTTAGCGAAAAGGTGCACAGAGCTTCCTGCGGAAGCGCAAGCACATCTACACTTGCTGCGAGAGATGGTTTGAGCCGAAACTGAAAAAAAAATTTAATGGGACAAGGTAGGAATCTCAAATCAATTTCCTACAATTTTGCAGGAATTCCTGGGAAACTATTTACCAGGAAGAAATACTAGATTGGGCTCTGTTTGAAAGCTCTTCTCAGCCAAAGCTCGAGAAAATTAGGCTTGCGCCACCTCTAATCTCGATGATACGCGGCGTGTTTGCAATACTGGTGTGGCACAATCGACAACATCGAAGATAATGAGGCCGAAAATATTATGCTGAACTTTGTGTTGACCGGAATTGGCAGTAGAGTCCTTTTTCACATCATTCGCACAAGGGCCTCGGTCAGCGTTCCACAACATGGTCAAGGATGGTTGTGGACACCTATTACTGGTTTAGTGAGAGCAAATAACCTCAAAAAGTGTTCTGCTTTTAGTTTTAAATGTGAGAAGTGATTCCAAAACTGTGCTCAGAAGGGAATAGTGGGGAACTTTTAGGATAGTTGTTGTAATGTCTTGTAGATACCAATTTTATTGTTTTGGCGAGGGACTGATACGCTATAAAAGTACTCCATTGGTATATATATATATATATATATATATATATATATATATATATATATATATATATATATATATATATATATTAAATATATATATATATCTGTGTTGTGAAGTACAACTTAGGTATGTTAGGGTTAGGATTGGCTTTGAGCAGTGGGGCAGTTGAGCTGAAACAAAATGATGTGTGATGTGTTTTCCTCACTGTTGTGCAAGCAATCCACCATTCTCCAATGAAATGCTTTGCATCACCACAAGGGCGAAGAGGGGTGGGGGGGAGTCTGAAGTATTGCCTCTTTATAAAGGGCTTGTGGGATAGCCTAGAAGTAAAGATACTGCACTATGAACTGTCTCCCCTGTGTTTGAATCTCAGCTCAGCTTTAAACTGCCAACCTGGTGTTTCGCAGGCAGCACGAAGCATCAACATTCACCTTCACTCAGATGGATGTTCAACTGGTGTTGTCCCATCTGCCAGTATTAGTTGGTGAATGTTAAAGATCCCACGGTCTCTGTTTGAAAGTTTATCTCGGTAACAAATTACAAATTCCTGCTCTAACCTACTGAGGGAACTGCATCAAAGGCACAACCGCATCTTCAGCCAAGGATGCGACTCGCAGCCATGTGTGCTACATAACGAGAGGCCTCCCCCTCAACTGCTCCAGCTGTGGTGCACAGTTGGCACAGACCCACCTTCTTCCACACCCAACAAAAAGAAGACAGCTGTGCGGTTCAGTGGAACGCTCCAGCTCGCAAGCAAATAAACATTGTAGTTTGACAAATATTTTAGATCTTGAAACGAGAAAGCCGTCGGAGTCAAATATTGCTTTTCAAAAATGAAGGCACACACAACCGCTTAGCAAAGTTGCCCAGCAAGCAAGACGGGTTCAATACCATAGAGTGGCCACCAAGATACCACCATCCAGGATGGTGCAACCATCATCTGCTCGGTGTGAAGTGCCCTCCCAAAGAGATGGCATCATATGCCTTCCATAAGCAGAAGATGAGACCAAAGGTTTTATATTTTGAAACCACGACACTATTTTTGTTGATCGTTATCATTCTGAAGTTGAGCTCACACAGTTAGTATGAAATAACATTTTAGACATAAACCATACACGACTATTCATTACTCATTCTTCCCTCCAAATTTTCAAAAGGGTGAAATCCAAAAGTCATTAACATTTTAAAAAAATGCATTTTTGGCTCTGAAATATTTCATAGACATCAAATTTGGGTAAAAGTTGGTCTTCATACTCATCTTGGTAGGAGTCAACGTATTAAATAATAAAATAATTGATTGCATACATATTTTTTGAAAAAAATGATTTTTCTAAAAAAAAAAAAAAAAAAAAAAATGACATTTGACACGAAAAAAGCCTGTTTTTAGAAAGCTCAATTTTTTTTTTGAAAGCATCCCTCCAGTAAATTTTTGATTTGTAATGACAGATCATATCAGAAATAACTGTTCAGAATTAATTTTGACCATATGGAACAAAATAATTTTTCACCATATCACATCAACAATGTGAACATTTTTTTTCTTCCCTTCACATTGTACTATACCGAGAAGTTGGTTGGGACTAAACTTTCACTTAAAGTACATATTTAAAAAATGCTATTCTGACATCTCCCATATGATAACAAATGCAGTAAAACAGATTTCATTTAATTTATAATGTATATACACTCGAGGCAAGAAAATAAAAGTTAAGATTTCTCAATTTTATCGATCCCGTCCCTTCGCCATGATTTTTTTCCAGAATTTTTTTTTATGCATCAAGCGACTAATTTGAAATTTGGTGTACTTATGTAGCCCAACTCATCGCTTCAAATTATACTCTTTCCTGGAATTAATACCCTCAATCAGTTTTGGACTCGAAGATTATTGTTCCATTTTCCGTCTCTTCGCTTTAAGGGACTTTTGGATTTCACCCAAAAGCAAGTTCTTCCCTCCCTTACTCCTTCCCTTCTCCTTCTTAAATCTCCTTCTTCCCTCCAAGTCTTCAAAAGCCAGTTGTTCACCTCCATCTCAGATCATCTCTACCCTCGTTAACCAACACCCCACATCCTTCCAAATTTCCACTTTTAGACCCCACGGGGTCGAAGCGCCGCTCGCGTTCTCTCTTTCCTTGTGTACAGTTCATTTGAACGTCTATTTTTCCATTATTTGTGAACAGAATTTGATGAAAATTGACAGGCATATATTAGACACATATGCGCAGGCATTAACTGAGCCCAAAGTGCGATTGCGGCCCTTTGGGCCGAGAAACGGCCCTTTAGGCCCATTTTCTTAAAAAGATTAAATGTGCTGGCCGACGCCCAACGCAAATGATGATATGATATGATGCCCAACACAAATGACTAGCCTCACTCTTGTGAGGTGTTCTGGTTTCTTTTTCTGATGCGATGAAAATCTTACTAAATTTCAAAACTATCAGTCATCTGTGCTATCGCTCACCTGAGAGTTGTACGAATGAACTCCCATGGGGTATGTTCGCAATTTGAACTTGTTCCTCTGTATCCATCTTGTCCACCCTATGCATCCTGTCCTACCCCTCGATCCTCCCCACACCCATTATTTCTCCAGGTCTCCATCTATTTTGTCTCTCAACTCTGCTGTATGCCTGGTGCTGGCTTAATGGTTTGGGTGGTGGGCTTGGGATCCTAGCATCCTGAGTTCAAATCCCCCTCGGCTGTTGAATTAACACCGGGTGTGGTTGACTCAGCCTGGCATCCTTCCGAGGTCGGCAAAATGAGTGCCAGCTTGCTGGTATCCTGCGTAGGAGCGGCAACCCATCCAGGATTGTACCCACTAGCTAAGGAGACTGCTAAGGAAGCACCAACGCTCTGCACAGAGTATGGTACGGATGGATGGATGGAACTCTGCTGTGAGATTCCTCCCCCCTCTCCAATGTTCCTTTTGTTCTGGTGGATCCTAATCCGTTCAGTATTCTATCTCTTCCACGAGCCTTGCTTTACTTTGAATAAAAAAACCCAGAAAACCATCATCCGATGGCAATGATGAATTTCATGCTTTGTTCGGACAAGTGGATGACTCATTTTCGATCAAGACAGAACGTCCAGGCAAAATATCGCTTTTAATAAGTGCATCATGAACTGAGGATTTTAAAATATGTACATCAAATAAAATTACTGTTCTTGCTGCAGTACAAATGTTTCATATTTTACACTTTGCAAGTCTGCATGCGACATGGCTCAAGAAACATGTTTGATGAAAAGAAAAAAAAAATTTTTTCAGACAAATCGATTGTCAACAAGTCAGGAGTAGTCAGATGAAAACATAACAGTAAAAAAAAAAAAAAAATCAAAACTGCACTGCTTTGCAAAATACTTAAAAAAAAATACACGTTTTCCTCTCTCTCGGTGATGACGAGGCGGCAAGAGTCAAACGACTTCCAACGATCTAGAGTCGTTTAAATACACAATACGTCGGACCATGCGATCCGAAACACAAACAACAGTAGTACAGGCACCATGAAAAATGGAAGGCAACGATGTAAGAGTTTCAACATTGGTATGCGTGTGTGCGCAGGTTGCGTGGTGCAAGGGCGTTTCCCCAACATAGTAGGGGTGGTGGCATTTCGCTCGAAGGAGGAAAACTTTTTGTCATTTTCTCTTGGCAGTGCAAGACAAGTGCAGCATCACGTGAAAAAAAAAACAAACAAACAAACACCATGCGAACAGAACATGCACCGCACGACTCAAATTCCGACATAGAGCCGAGCTGGCGAACTTAGAAGCTGACACGATTGGTGGAATGTGTGTGAGCCGTCCCCGGTTTAGGAGCTGCTGAGGTTGATTTAGTTTGTTTTGCCATTTGAAGCGGTACAAAGAAAGCTAGATCTTGCGTTTTGCTACACACCACTTTGAAGTGAAGCAAATTCAGAGTGAAAGACGACAGACGACAAATCGATCGAATTATTAACATATTGCAATCGAGGTAATTACGAGATAAATTCCACCCGCGATGCCCAGTCGTCGAGGGAAACACATTTGTCAAGTGAAACCTCGTTCAGGAGAAGTTGTAGATTTAAAAAAAAAAACAACATAGAATAGATTGTACATTATAGGACAATCATGTCACGAGACAATGGACAAATCAAACAAAGCATATGGGATTTGAACCTGGAATCCCAAGCAGCACGGGCTACGTGCTCGGACGGGAGCGAACAATCACGCCAACCCAAAGATTTTGCCGTGCAGCCGAAGGTATAAAAATACCGGATTAATCGATTCATTAATACACCATAATGTAATGCTCCAAAACGTCATTTCACGATTTTATATCGCTAGCACCGATCGATGGGTTTTCTCAAAATGATGCGACTGGTTGTCCTGTTTCGCATTCCATTTGGAACGCCGACCTGCTTTGCGATGCCCTGACCTCAGATTGAAATCCCATTGAAGGGCTCCATTTGTCCATTACCTCTTAACATCATGGTAATTCGTGCAAAACGCGTCGTACAAGGAGTGATCATCAAGGGTGTAGCCTGACAGTTGAAGGATAACAAATGTTCTGGTTATACATCATCGTTTTGCAACATTTTAAAATTGTGGAAAAAAAACAAAAAAAAAAAACCTTTTGTTTCTGTTCGGACACAAACTTGCTGATCACCTCTGGGAAATGCGAGTCCCTCCCTGAGCCTTAAACTAGAAGTCTTGAGTTTGAGAAGACGATAAACAGATGAAAGTTCGAGATTTTGCTCTACCTCATCACATGCGTAGTCGTGCGATTGAGTTGCCAGCCATTTCAGTTCGCGGAGATGCATGCCTTTGAAGAAACCACAGCAGTAACTTGGTAGAGTTAAAAATAATGTGTATATATATATATATAGATATATATATTAGGGCTTAGTTGTCAAATAGATTATTTTCTATCACCTCTTTCGTAAAATGGAACAAATTCCAATCAATCAGTCTTTTTGTAACACTTCATCTCTCCTCATTATAAACCACCGACATGCCTGTTACCACAAACGTTTGGAGGAATTAAGCTGTTCTACTCTTCCTTCGTGTTCTGAGCAGGAGTAGCGCTGCTGAGGGACGTGGCCTCTTCAGGTATTTGGTTCACAGCGAGGTGAGATGCGGGTGGAACAGGACCCGTCTCTTGGCTGTCATTAGCGGGTGACCGTCCGGTGGTGCGCATTGACTCGTCAATTTGACCTTGCGTGTCCGTCCCAGTCGTGAGGACTTCCTGCCTCTCAGTCGTCTCTTCTCGATCCGGATCACCGTCGGAAGTGGTCAGAGCATGCTGGAAGCTGGAAACGGCTTTCGGCATTGTCCCGACTGGAGCCGGTCCCTGGCCTACGTCAGATACGGCCGGACACTCAAAGTGCACACAGTGAAAGACCTGCGATTGCAGAAAGAGGGATGATGGTAGAATAATAAAAAAGTTTCGTACGGAATGGATTAGACGTGTCAAGGAATTTCTCAAGCACAAAAATCGATAAGCAGAATGGATTTCATTTGAGACTGCAATAAATTTCAATTCAAAACGCATAAATAAATTAACTGGAAGGGCACTCCTCGACGTCACCAGATATGCCTCCTTCCACATAATTACATCATTATACATACTTGTACCAAGTTCGACTTAAATCTCTGTCAAACCTAGATTCAAAATATTAAATAATTCTTGCTGCCAGACCATGCGTCCGATCAGGTTGAAATTTAAGACATATATTCTCCATGACTATGGCATCATAACTGTGACGTTTCACATCGATTGATGCAGTCAATCAAGAGAAAGGTTTTTAAAAAAAAAGATTTTCGTTCAATCTAATATTGCTGCCATACCATGTGACCGATTAATTTTTTGTGAACACCCTGGTATCCCCAAGGCTTGGGAAACGTGTGTGAAGTTTCCCCTCGATCTGTCAAGTCGTTCAGGAGAAGAAGATTTTTAATCCCCCCCCCCCCCCACAATACATTTAGCCCCAGATGACCTTCAAAAATTCTTACCGATCGGATATAGCATTCGATGTTTGCAATTATGATGTCATAATGAAGCCACCTCTGTATTCAAAAAATGAAATCACACTTATTTCCCATGGGGAGCACTTGACATGTGACAAGTTTCAATTTTTTTTTTCCTTGGTGTGGTGTTGGAGATGGAGGTCCAAAGTTTTTCCTTTTTTCAAACATGGATGCCACACGTGACATCGTAACATTCCACACGAGTGATCGTACATATGGTGAAAATTGTGTCAATCGGATAAGCGGTTGCAGAGAAAAGAGAAAATTAGCACAGACGTACGTACAACCCGAAAACATAACGCCACCAGAGGCATAAAAAAAAATAGTTCTTCACTCGAGCAGCAAGAACCAAATCCGTAGCGACTCAAACCTCAGCATTTGAGTGGTCGAGATGCGATTGCATTCAGGATTGCTTGCACAACTAGCCAGCAGGAATTCAAGCAAAGCCAGAGCAACAGCACTCCATAAAATGCCCCACAGCAGTCAAACTTTGCGCGAGGCAAACGACCACATACGACACAACCCATCCACAAACTCACCTCATTAGCGGTGTTATGCGTTCCGACGATGCGAATGAACGACACTGCGCACCTCGGAAATGTGATCCTTTGCCAAGACCTGCCATGGAACGACACAAGAAGCATGGCAAGCCATTCGATCACCTTCACACACGAAACACTGTTGGCGAGCACCCAAGAGTAGTGCACCGCGTTTAAGGCATTGGGAGATGGAGGGACTAAAGTTCGAAATTCCCCAAAATTATGAGTTTATAAGATCAGATCTTTCTGCAATTTTCTTGATTTCACATCGTTTGGTGACAAAATGCACCCTTAGGCAGCAACTACGACTTCCGAGTAATTTTTGTAAAAGCAACCATGTGTCATCAGCGTGGTTCCTTGACTGGCTTTGAAAAAAAAAAAAAAAAAATTACATGATGTCTCACACACAAAAAAAACAACATCAACAAAATAACAACATCAGCACAATTAAGAAGACAACTTCACGAAATGGTCTTCAGCATCCCCATCCTAACAACCACCACTCCCGATTTCCCTCCTTACTTGCAAGTCATGTTCATCCTATCGGCCACACGCGTCCACTGTTGAAGGTTGGTGGACACCTCTACATAGTACTTGTAACTGCGATCATCACAATCCCACAGCAGTAGTCTGAGATGTCAGGAAAACGAGGTGAAAGAGGGGGCAGGAAATCAATTTCACCATCCATGCTGATGCAAGTATAACGACGATAGTAAAACAAAAGGTTATACACACACAAGTTGCCATCTTGCGATCAACAAACCTCATGGAGGAGACGACGAATGGCTGAGCAAGCTGCACCACTATAGATCCGCTGCCGAGCTGATGGCACGTGTAGCCACAGTCCCAGTCGTAGTTGTTCGTGTCACCGTTGAGGAGCGCATTGCGACGCCGGCTCACGCCCTCGATAACGCTTGCGCTAGCCGCCACGGTTGCAACGTTTTCTGGCGGCACTGCAGAGCGCGTGGAGACATCGGCCGTAAAATGAGAAATGGGAAACTAGCCGACGTAGCCAACCGACTCGATGGTTCCGATTCAGACGTGCGTTACGTACCCAACAGTCCACCTTCCAGTACAAAGGATTTGTTGGAGTACATGCACTCGAGCGCAACCAGGTGGAAGACTTTGTTGACGGTGTTGTACGTGCCCATTACACGGATGTACCTGCACGTCGGAAAGAGACGTAGAAAGGCAGGTACCACATGCAAATAACCCACGAGCCACTGCACCGAGTCTCAAAAAAAAAACTCCTTTGCTCGATGCTATCAAGCCGGTCGCGCATTAATCGGCCTCAATAATTATTTGCAAAGGGGGGGGGGGTGGAACAATCCTGGATGGGTCGCCACTCATGGGATACTCAACTGGCTCACTCCCAGCTTTTGCAGACCTCAAAAGGACGACAGGCTGAATCAACCCACCTGGTGTTATTTTGGCATGGTCAGGGAACCAACTCCTTGAAAGAACCAACTCGGTCCAAATCCAAGTTGAAACCGCCTAACTGATCAAATGTCAAACACAGGGGACTTTAGAACCATTGCATATTCAAACGGCAAGGTGACGAGGCTTCTTGACCAACAACAAGACAATGAAAGACATCAACTCAGCAGCATTTCTCTTAAGAACAAGGTACATCGTTACTTATCCCTCCTCGTGTTACATATCAAGCACATCGTTCAAGCGTATTCGTGAAAATGTGCAGCCAGCTGTGCAAACCCAATCTTAGCACAATAACGACAGTCCAAGGATCAGAGGTTGAAATCAGGAGGCACATGCAAGAAGCTTGCCTTCACAAACCTGCACACACGTGCTGCGAAGAAGAGATTTTGCCAAGAACGGCAGAGGTGCTGGGTGTGGTCGACTACCCTGATCCAGTCCTGTTCATCAATTGACAGCTCCACGTAGTATGAATAGGACCTGGGTTAAGACACCAAGGTATTTTACGAGGCAAACAATGCTTTGACCAAAATAAATCGCCATTTTATTTTTTCACAGAAATGAGATAAAACCAACGTAAATTCCTTTAAGCATGCACGTGAAGTTTGAAGATTTTATTTTCAAGGTCGTTTCGTTCCTCCTACTTGTATGAAACCATCCCAATTGACTTATTATTCATATAATTCTTTGTAAGAAACCGTTCCAACTGCAATTGTACGAAACTATCCGACCTTGCGTCGCGGTCCCACAGCAGAAGACGAATGTGGTTGATGACGTACGGGCTGCCCAATTGCACCACAATTCCAAGGCTATCATCCTGGTCAATAGAGTGGCGCGAGAAACCATGGTCCAGGTCATACGACTGTGTGTCACCATCCAACAGGGTGGTCCTGAGCTCCCCTTGCACAACCTGTCCTCCGTGCCTCAACGTCGCAACGTTTTCATCTTTAACTGCAACAGCATGAAGAATTTAAAGAAGCCTTAAAGATTAAAATGAATGAATAAATAAATGGAAAACAGCAATGGGGTGAGCAACGAGGAGTCACCCACACAGCATGCCGCGATGATTGAGCTCCGAAGTGCACCGCTGGGTCTGATCTTGAATTGCATCGAGGATCGCATCCGGAGAAATGAGCCCCATGGGGCGCACCACATTCAGCAGGTCAGGGAGGCTCATGAGATGGAGGCGCACGGAGCTCATCACCCTGCCCGGATCCTCGTCGGGATTAGCACGGCTCCAGGTAATCACGGCCATAAAGATGTCACGCTCAGGAGCGTAGAAAGAGTCTCGACTCACGATGCTCAGGATTGCACTCTGTGGGGGGTCATCATACAAAAAACACGGGATTATTAAGACGGACGGAGACACCCCACTGAAAAATCAAGTCCTTTAATATTACACATTTCCGCAAAAAACAGTTAGAAAGTTTATCGAGGAAAAAAAAAAAAAAGAAGAAGTGCAGGAAGAACTTCTCTGACACTGCTTTCTCCCAACAACTTTGACCACCACGGCTTCCACAAACTGTGCATGTTCCCCTTCCATGACCGCCATTTTACTAAGGGAAGGGAAGAGTGAGTGAGTGAGCTGTACTCACTTTGTGAGCCATACTCACCAAGGAAAGGGAAGAGAATCCCTCGCTGTTGAGCACAGCGGTTGCGTTCCTGTCAATATATTGCACACAGTCATCTCGCAGCCGGCTCAGCGAGTACAGCCGTGCCGCATCGTACACAGTGCACACACTCTGCACTCCGAGAGTCGCACACAAGAACTCCGACAGTGCTTGCTCGAGCTCATTGAGGCCAAGGCGGTGAGCCAGGCCCAGCAGGTCGAGCAGCGATTCCTCGCCGATGCTGGGCAGGGACAAGCGGCCCGTGTAGATGTAGCGTAGTAGAAGAGCAAAGGCCTCCGCTGTGGCATCCTGCATGTGGACTTCAGCCTGCGGGGCGCTCTCCTTCATTCCCCCATAGAGCATCGCTCTGCCGGATATTGAAAGAACAGTGCATGGACTTCCTGATCATGTACAATGCATATGGTGAGTGCGTGTACAGACTGAGAACATGATGGTCAACCTGGTGCACAGGCATCTTGAGTAGCAGGACTCTGGGAGGGAGTTACTTTGACTACCTATGCAATTCGTCCTTTGTTTTTGTATTTATCGCAGTCTCATGGGCATACGACGGATTTTCACACATTTTACTAATCACGTTAAATAAATAATTAAAAGCTCCATCAAGTCTCTTTTGAACAGGGAACGACCATCTGATCTCACGGTAACACAATTGGCGAGACTCTGTGCATATGTGCTTCGCAGAACCCGTTTCAAATCATAATGTGCGTGCGATGAGCAAGAGGGGATACTATGCATGCGAGACGTGGAAATGAAGGAAAGAGCAATAGGTGGATGCGGACCAATCGGTGCTGGTACACGAGTCAGATCAGTTGCTTCGCGACATCAAAACAAGATCAGTGCGTGTATTACCTCTGCCACCGAAGGTGGATGGAGGTTATGTTTTCACCCGTGTCTGCGAGCAGGATATCACAAAAAAAAGTTTTGGACGAAACTTGGTGGACAGGCTCGGTATGTGACAAGGACAAATCGATTCGATTTTCATGAAGACCTGGATCCATATACGAGAATTAATTTCACCAAGTGATTCTTCGCTATTGAGAGATGGGGCCAAGAGCGATGTATAAGCATGATAACCTCAAAAAGTTGTGGAGTTATGACAAAACTGTGTGTACGAGTTGGAAAGGTGACGAGAACAAGCAGATCCAATTTTGGTTCAGGTCGGGATTCAGATCAGTGGGATGCACAATTTAAACTGTTCAGCCTGGCGGAGGTATGCGCTCTACCGAGTGCCGTTCGGTTTCGCCAAGTGTTGCTCTACGAGTGATTTTTCATTTGTTTGTCGCGCTACTCCTCTGACAGTTGTGGGCCAACGACATCCAGACTTGCTCCAGAGGATCAGCATCACCCCGATTAGTGTAAAGGGGTGTTTTTCATCGTTGCCAGTGGTCTCGGGGAGAGGGGGAGGGGATGCAAATTCTCTTTGCAAATGTGTATCGTATAGCACCTCCTCTAGGTGGGGGAGGGTATTACAAGTCTCCACCATTTACAGTGAAGTGAGGTGTTTTGAATTATGAGCAGTTGGTATGTTTTTGCTTCATGCACATAACCCGGTTATTTTTTTTGTTTGCGTATCCAGAGTTGTCAGTTGCCTATACACCACTCAAAATAAAGGTATGCATCAGAAGAATGCGTTGTACGTTTGGAACGAGATCGCCCGTAGGGCGGGTACTCTGCTCGTCGTGTTAAAACATGATCAACGTAAAACAGTTTTATCCGACACAAATATTATGACAATGACACACCGAAAATACTCGCATCGCGAAGCAAGCACAATGCGGTGGGCAGGGAAGGGTCGTCCTTCCACCACGAACGTGACATCCGTGTGTTCCTGGCCTTGCTGCAACGTGCCCAGATCTCGAGAGAGAAGCCGCACGTGGTCCACCTCGCCGGAAGACGAGTAACCATGCAGCTGATGGCTGTCGCTCATTGCAAGCACGTACTCCCCACACCCTGCAGACCATGCCACATCGGATCACATGGGATGAATATACAGAAGCAACGACATGCCAAGTGGAGGTAGATAGATATTGATGAAAACAAATAATTATATAAGCACAAAGCTATTGGTTCACGAAAAAAAACAAGTGACCACTATATTCGTTATTGCATCTGTCTGTCTCTGTCTGTCTGGAAGTCTGTGGCCGACACATTTGGTTGTTACTTGTCCAATCTCAACCAAATCTACCAGAACAAAGGGTCATTGTTGCTATTTTTCCAACAAGAAAAGGTTGTCGCTATTTGGTTAGCCCCCCACCCCTCTCCTGGGGGTTCCGAAGTTGGGGCCGACACAGATTCTTGACATAAATGTGCGCCGTGTAGCAACGTTGCCCGTGAGTGGTAAGAAAGGGTGTTACGAGTGATGCTTCAGAACCCCCGATTGTATCACGAGTAAGAAGAGGAACCTCCTTTCGCCTTATTTTCACACTCGCTTAGCCTATGCTGCTTAAGACTCGACTGCAAAAAAAAATCTGGAGGAATTCCCATGTTTCATTGCCTTTATCCGCCCTGGAAAAAAAAACACCATATTATGTGGCATACATTGCAGTTTGAACATTGTGACAAAAGCAACTAGAACGGCACTCGGTGGAGCGTATTCTTCCGCCAGGTTGAACAGTTTACGTTTTGTATCCCAATAAGCCAGACCTGAATCCAGACCTGAACCAAAAGTGAATCACCTTATTCTCGTCACCTAACCCAGCTCATCCACAACTTTTTGAGACATCATGCTATACATAGATTTTGGCCCCATCTCTCAATGGTGAAGAAGCACTTTAAAAAAATTTTTTTTCATATGCAGATCCGGATCGTCACCAAAAATCGAATCAATTTGTCCTCGTCACACACCCAACCCGCGCACCAAGTTTCGTCTGAATCCTTCCACGACTTTTTGAGATATCCTGCTCACGGACAAACAAACAAGAAAGACGTCGTGCATAGCATGACACTTGCAAAAATCCATAAAACAAATTTGACCTTAAAAAAAATACATTTGGTGGTTGAGAATCCGATGACCATATGTGCAAACCCTCTTCAAATTTCAAGTCAATGGGATGAAAATTGAGGATTTTGGAAAGTTCACCCAAGTTTTTTTTTTTTCTTTCCTCTTTTCTTATATACACTGTCAAGGTTCGTATGAGAGCGAACACACAGAACGTACAACAAGGGGAGCAGTAGACAAGAGGGTTGGGAGAGGGATGGGGTGGGGAACACGGGGTGTACAAGATGGAAACTACAGGGACTTTCAGGTCCCCACACAACAGGGACTTTCAAGAAGGAAAGCAGGGAATTTGAAGGAGGTGGGTTTGGGGTGGATTAGCGGGGGTAGAAAAGATCGTGGTTTTGGATGGGGGAAGATCAGAGATGGTGGTAAGTTGTTGATCTTTGGCCTGTGTGTTGACCTCAAAAGTAATTGGTTGTGGAATTTAGTGATCTGAAATAAAAGTCCTCTTCAATTTTCAAGTCAATTGGATGAAAATTGAGGATGTTAGAAAGTACAACGAAGTTGTTGACCTTTGGCCTCTGTTTAACTCCAAAAAAAAAAACAAAAAAAAACAAAAAAAACAATTGGTGGTTGAATTCAGTGAACGAATACGCAACTCCTCTTCAAATTTCAAGTCAATCAGATGAAAACCGACAATCTGAGAAATTCATCCCATGATGATGACATCAAAATTTATTGGTTGTTGAATTCGATGACCTGATTTGCAAATCCTGTTCAAATTTGTAGTCAATTGGATGAAAATTGTGGATTTTAGAAACTTGACCTTCGTTGACCTCAAAACTAATGTGTGGTTGAATTCAGTGACATACAATGCAAACCCTGTTCAAATTTCAGGTAAATCAAATGAAAATTAATGATTTTAGAAGTATATCAAATTTGTTGACCTCTTGACCTCAAAATCAAAAGGCTTCTTGCTTTTGGCGAACTTGACCATTTCGTGAAGATCGGTTCAAAATTGTGACCTGTCGGCGATTGAGACACAGACAGACTCACAGATCAGACCAACCAACATACTTCGTAATCTTCAATTTCACAAGTCACAAACAAAGGCAGACAGACGGACAGACGGACAGGGGTGAAAACACAACCTCTGTCCACCTTCAGTGGCGGAGGTAACAACGGCAGCTCTTCAAATCCAAGCTGCAATAAAACTTGAAACCGAGGATTAACATCCGTTTTCACATCCCTCAAACTTCCGCAATAAAGAGGAAACTTGGCCGAACACACTTTTGCTCCAAGTCTTTCACGAACAGGGTAACTTGGCCTGGCGTCCGATTGAAGGTGTCGGAATTTGTAATTGGTTCAGGGTGCCAGCGACAGCTCACCTACTTTTCGTGACACACACTGCAAGATCTTCAGCATCCACCGACGAGCAGTGCTGGCAGACAGTACACCCAGTCGAACGTCCTTCCGATGGAGGACGCAAACATCGATCCCTCGCCCTACATGTGCAACACCAGGGTGAGAGATTACAGCCGTGTCTGGACTCAGACCCAGACTTAGGACAGCTCAAAGGAAAGCGTGCATACCTTCTGGAATATTTTTGCCAACCCTCGTACTACGAAACAGCCAAACAGGAATTTTGATCTTGTTGTCACATCACTCCAGAGTCGAGATGTTTCTTTCGAAGGGATGTCAAGGGCAGAATGCGCCCAAGGACAAGACCTCACGGACGTGTGCTTCTCATTTTGAAGCACCGTACTCTGTTATAGAGCGTCGGTGCCGCCCAAGCAATATCTTGGCAAGGGTTAAACTGGGTGGTTTGCCATTGACTTCCCAGCCGTAGTTAGGGCGGGAATTTGTAATTTGGTCAGGGTGCCGGTGATAGTTCACACCTACCCTTCATGATCCGTGGCATCTTTAACATTCACCAACTAATGCTTGCAAGATGGGACATCCGTTTTGTGTCCACCCGAGGGACGGCACACACACATTGAAGAATCATCCTGCCAGTGAAACACCAGGATGGCAGTTTATAGCTTGGTCGGGATTCAAAACCAGGCTAGACAACTTAGAGGAGAGAGTGTGTTCCTGTAGACTCGAGGCCATCTTGCCAGCCGTCGTCGATGTGTGTCGCGGAATGCAAAAGGGGCTAACCCACCATATCAAACAGAAAATGAGGAAACCTCACCTTCATCACTTCCGATTGATCTGTTTTAACTCCAAACAGTGGACGTGATATTAAGAAAATACTGTACCTGGAAAAAAAAAAGATCACGATAATCTCAACGTCTTCTCCAGAACCATCGACATGCTACAAGTACGCAGAGAATGAAGGGAGGAAAAGTGATACAAGGAAGGAGGGTCATGGAAAAAAGAATGTGAAGGCAAAGGAGTGGAGAAGAGAGATGAGAGGAGGGGAGGAGGAGGAGGGGTGGAGGGGGTGGGGAAGGGAGTGGAGAGGGGGGGGGGAGGAGGAGGGGTGGAGGGGGTGGGGAAGGGAGTGGAGAGGGAGAGAGGAGGAGGAGGGGTGGAGGAGGAGGAGGAGGAGGGGTGGAGGAGGAGGAGGAGGAGGAGGAGGGGTGGTGGGGTGGAGAAGGGAGTGGGGTGGTGAGAGAAGCGAGTGGGGGGGTGGTGAGAGAAGCGAGTGGGGGGGGTGGTGAGAGAAGCGAGTGGGGGGTGGTGAGAGAAGCGAGTGGGGGGGTGGTGAGAGAAGCGAGTGGGGGGTGGTGATAGAAGCGAGTGGGGGGTGGTGAGAGAAGCGAGTGGGAGGGGGTGAGAAGCGAGTGGGAGGGGGTGAGAAGCGAGTGGGAGGGGTGAGAGAAGGGAGTGGGAGGGGGTGAGAGAAGGGAGTGGGAGGGGGTGAGAGAAGGGAGTGGGAGGGGGTGAGAGAAGGGAGTGGGAGGGGGTGAGAGAAGGGAGTGGGAGGGGGTGAGAGAAGGGAGTGGGAGGGGGTGAGAGAAGGGAGTGGGAGGGGGTGAGAGAAGGGAGTGGGAGGGGGTGAGAGAAGGGAGTGGGGGGGTGAGAGAAGGGAGTGGGGGGTGAGAGAAGGGAGTGGGGGGGGGTGAGAGAAGCGAGTGGGAGGGGGTAAAGAGAAGCGAGTGGGAGGGGGTAAAGAGAAGCGAGTGGGGGGGGGGTGAGAGAAGGGAGTGGGGGGGTGAGAGAAGGGAGTGGGGGGGTGAGAGAAGCGAGTGGGAGGGGGTAAAGAGAAGCGAGTGGGGGGGTGAGAGAAGCGAGTGGGGGGGTGAGAGAAGCAAGTGGGGGGGTGAGAGAAGCGAGTGGGGGGTGAGAGAAGCGAGTGGGGGGGTGAGAGAAGCGAGTGGGAGGGTGAGAGAAGCGAGTGGGAGGGGGGTGAGAGAAGCGAGTGGGAGGGGGGTGAGAGAAGCGAGTGGGAGGGGGTGAGAGAAGCGAGTAGGAGGGGGGTGAGAGAAGCGAGTGGGAGGGGGGTGAGAGAAGCGAGTGGGAGGGGGGTGAGAGAAGCGAGTGGGAGGGGGGTGAGAGGAGCGAGTGGGGGGTGAGAGGAGCGAGTGGGGGGTGAGAGGAGCGAGTGGGGGGGTGAGAGGAGCGAGTGGGGGGTGAGAGGAGCGAGTGGTGGAGGGTGGGGAGAAGGCAGTGGTGAGGGGTGGAGAAGGGAGTGGTGAGGGGTGGAGAAGGGAGTGGTGAGGGGTGGAGAAGGGAGTGGTGAGGGGTGGAGAAGGGAGTGGTGAGGGGTGGAGAAGGGAGTGGTGAGGGGTGGAGAAGGGAGTGGTGAGGGGTGGAGAAGGGAGTGGTGAGGGGTGGAGAAGGGAGTGGTGAGGGGTGGAGAAGGGAGTGGTGAGGGGTGGAGAAGGGAGTGGTGAGGGGTGGAGAAGGGAGTGGTGAGGGGTGGAGAAGGGAGTGGTGAGGGGTGGAGAAGGGAGTGGTGAGGGGTGGAGAAGGGAGTGGTGAGGGGTGGAGAAGGGAGTGGTGAGGGGTGGAGAAGGGAGTGCTGGGGGGTGGAGAAGGGAGTGGTGGGGGGTGGAGAAGGGAGTGGTGGGGGGTGGAGAAGGGAGTGGTGGGGGGTGGAGAAGGGAGTGGTGGGGGGTGGAGAAGGGAGTGGTGGGGGGTGGAGAAGGGAGTGGTGGGGGGTGGAGAAGGGAGTGGTGGGGGGTGGAGAAGGGAGTGGTGGGGGGTGGAGAAGGGAGTGGTGAGGGGTGGAGAAGGGAGTGGTGAGGGGTGGAGAAGGGAGTGCTGGGGGTGGAGAAGGGAGTGGTGGGGGGTGGAGAAGGGAGTGGTGGGGGGTGGAGAAGGGAGTGGTGGGGGTGGAGAAGGGAGTGGTGAGGGGTGGAGAAGGGAGTGGTGAGGGGTGGAGAAGGGAGTGGTGAGGGGTGGAGAAGGGAGTGGTGAGGGGTGGAGAAGGGAGTGGTGAGGGGTGGAGAAGGGAGTGGTGAGGGGTGGAGAAGGGAGTGGTGAGGGGTGGAGAAGGGAGTGGTGAGGGGTGGAGAAGGGAGTGGTGAGGGGTGGAGAAGGGAGTGGTGAGGGGTGGAGAAGGGAGTGGTGAGGGGTGGAGAAGGGAGTGCTGGGGGGTGGAGAAGGGAGTGGTGGGGGGTGGAGAAGGGAGTGGTGGGGGGTGGAGAAGGGAGTGGTGGGGGGTGGAGAAGGGAGTGGTGGGGGGTGGAGAAGGGAGTGGTGGGGGGTGGAGAAGGGAGTGGTGGGGGGTGGAGAAGGGAGTGGTGGGGGGTGGAGAAGGGAGTGGTGGGGGGTGGAGAAGGGAGTGGTGGGGGGTGGAGAAGGGAGTGGTGAGGGGTGGAGAAGGGAGTGGTGAGGGGTGGAGAAGGGAGTGCTGGGGGGTGGAGAAGGGAGTGGTGGGGGTGGAGAAGGGAGTGGTGGGGGGTGGAGAAGGGAGTGGTGGGGGGTGGAGAAGGGAGTGGTGGGGGTGGAGAAGGGAGTGGTGGGGGTGGAGAAGGGAGTGGTGGGGGGTGGAGAAGGGAGTGGTGGGGGGTGGAGAAGGGAGTGGTGGGGGGTGGAGAAGGGAGTGGTGGGGGGTGGAGAAGAGAGTGCTGGGGGGTGGAGAAGGGAGTGCTGGGGGTGGAGAAGGGAGTGCTGGGGGTGGAGAAGGGAGTGCTGGGGGGTGGAGAAGGGAGTGCTGGGGGGTGGAGAAGGGAGTGCTGGGGGGTGGAGAAGGGAGTGCTGGGGGGTGGAGAAGGGAGTGCTGGGGGGTGGAGAAGGGAGTGCTGGGGGGTGGAGAAGGGAGTGCTGGGGGGTGGAGAAGGGAGTGCTGGGGGGTGGAGAAGGGAGTGCTGGGGGGTGGAGAAGGGAGTGCTGGGGGGTGGAGAAGGGAGTGCTGGGGGGTGGAGAAGGGAGTGCTGGGGGGTGGAGAAGGGAGTGCTGGGGGGTGGAGAAGGGAGTGCTGGGGGGTGGAGAAGGGAGTGCTGGGGGGTGGAGAAGGGAGTGCTGGGGGGTGGAGAAGGGAGTGCTGGGGGGTGGAGAAGGGAGTGCTGGGGGGTGGAGAAGGGAGTGCTGGGGGGTGGAGAAGCGAGTGCTGGGGGTGGAGAAGCGAGTGCTGGGGGGTGGAGAAGCGAGTGCTGGGGGGTGGAGAAGCGAGTGCTGGGGGTGGAGAAGCGAGTGCTGGGGGGTGGAGAAGCGAGTGCTGGGGGGTGGAGAAGCGAGTGCTGGGGGGTGGAGAAGCGAGTGCTGGGGGTGGAGAAGCGAGTGCTGGGGGTGGAGAAGCGAGTGCAGGGGGTGGAGAAGCGAGTGCTGGGGGGTGGAGAAGCGAGTGCTGGGGGGTGGAGAAGCGAGTGCTGGGGGGTGGAGAAGCGAGTGCTGGGGGGTGGAGAAGCGAGTGCTGGGGGTGGAGAAGCGAGTGCTGGGGGGTGGAGAAGCGAGTGCTGGGGGGTGGAGAAGCGAGTGCTGGGGGGTGGAGAAGCGAGTGCTGGGGGTGGAGAAGCGAGTGCTGGGGGTGGAGAAGCGAGTGCTGGGGGGTGGAGAAGCGAGTGCTGGGGGGTGGAGAAGCGAGTGCTGGGGGGTGGAGAAGCGAGTGCTGGGGGTGGAGAAGCGAGTGCTGGGGGGTGGAGAAGGGAGTGCTGGGGGGTGGAGAAGCGAGTGGTGGGAGAAGCGAGTGGTGGGAGAAGCGAGTGGTGGGAGGAGAAGCGAGTGGTTTGTAGAAACTGAGGGGCGAGTGAGAAGTTAGTGGGGGGGGGGGGGTAATCTCTATCGAAGGAACATTATAATTTATAGGTCACTGGATAGAAACGTCATCACCAAAACACACAGAGTAGGATGGCGATAATCAGATGGAGTAGTGAGGATAATGGGGGGAGGGGGGTAATGAAGGTAACTGCCTGTAATGGTTGGACCGTACAGTAGACCAAACATGATCAGTTATAAATCCGTTTGTATAAACAAAACGACGTTTGATCACATTCCCTCCACCACAGGTGTGTGTCCAACCAAACGAGGTATTTATCACCTCCTCCATAACGTTATTTATTTATCAAAGTGCTCGGATTACCTCAGGTTTGTGGACGTGAACATTAATATAAACATATACACAACACGTACGAATAGAACGGTGAAGAGTGGAGAGAGGGGGGAACGTCGGACGAGGAGACACGAAAACGAAGAGAACGTCAGGAGAAAGTGACCATACAACTCGAACTCCGTCTCGCAAAGAGAGAACGACGAAATGTACAAGATTCACCGATGACGATTTGAAGGATCCCGAACGAGGTTTCAACAAACATACCGAAATATCTCAGTTTCAGAAGATCCAACCGTCTTATTTCTTCCTCATTCCTTCCTCATTCATTGACCACAATTATTCTTGTGAAGATCCATAAACACTCGATACAGGTTGCTATTTCAAACCAGTGCGAGAGACGATGATGAACCTGACGTTGGATATTAAAAATTTATCTACTTTTACGAAATCGGAAGAAAACATGACAGCAGCGAACATTTTACTAACAGCCATACACCGCTCCGGATCATTTCTTTTTTTAAATTCTTTTTTTTTTAATATAACTAAAACGATAATTTATTCCTGCTTTGCCCGATAAGTTGATGACGAATCATTTGCGCATTTTTGCGAAATCAGCCTCCATCGAATTAAAAAAAAAAAAGGTAACCATCCGAGTCATTTAAAATATTATATACACCTCAAGATGCTCGGAGACGTCAGATTCTTACAAGAGAATGAGGTCTAATCTGGTTATTCATAAACATTATTATTTACGTCATCGAAAAGGCTTCTAGCCAGAATTGGGACATGACGAAAAAGGGGGTAAAGAAACGTCCGCACGTCTTGAACGCAAATAACATTGCGAACCCGGAAGTGGACAGCCGGTTCTCGAGGGGACGAGTCTTGTATCGAAAAAAAAATGGTTCTTCGACGTGAGTCAGTTTTTCCTGTGTTATGTAAACGGATTTTGTGATCGTCCCGTCACCTCTCGTTTGTTTGGCCCGGTGTTTGATGAGAATTTGTTAATCGATGGAATGATCCTCCTGCTCCTGCAGGTCGGACAACTGCGTGACTCCTCCAGCCGAGGAACATGGAGCTGCGGTGGAGACCCTGCGTCGCTCACACCAGGAAGCGGGACACGAGATGTCAGATACACAAGTGCAGGATCATCGTGGTCCTAGTGGCCGTCCTCTGCGTTTGGCTGCTGCTGGTCTACATGAACATGATGGACAACAACTGGAAAGTTAAATATTCCAACATCAGCAGGATGAAGGACTCGCGTCCATCGACGCGGTCTGGAAACCAGACGCGAGGAGGATCCAAGTGGACTTTGTTCCACCTCGAAAAGTTCCAGAAATGGATCAAATACTTCGACACCGGTCTCGTACCGGCCGCTCCCAACAAGACGGGAGATCTACTGAAGTGGATCTTGCGGCACAACGACCAAAGACCCATGCTCAATGTGGACGGGTTCCCTGGTACGCGTCCAACATACACCGTGGTCATTGTGGTTCAGGTGCACGGCAGGGTGCGGCACCTCGGCTTGCTCATCGAATCGCTCCGCCGAGTCCGAGGCATCGAAGAAGCCCTGCTGGTCTTCAGCCACGACCTGGTTCTGGAGGACATGGACGACCTGGTGCGAAGCGTCGACTTCTGCCGAGCGATGCAGATATATTTCCCATTCAGCCACCAAATTTTCCCCGAAGAGTTCCCGGGGCAAGACCCCGAGGACTGCGAGCGAGACTCTGCTCGATCGGCTGCGCTCCGGCTTCAGTGCAACAACGCGGCGTACGCCGATCGCTACGGGCACTACCGCGAGGCGAAGTACACTCAAACCAAGCACCATTGGTGGTGGAAATTGCTTTTTGTGTATCGACATGTCCTTGGCTCTGATCGGAGCCATTCCAGTGTTTCGAATTCCACACCAGTATTGCTTCTGGAAGAAGACCACTACTTGTTCCCAGATGCTCTGCATGTGCTCCACGCCATGGCAAGCCTCAACAACAGCCAGCATTTGAATTGCGACGTGTTGTGTCTCGGCACGTATGACCTCGTCCGGGACTATGCCGGCCGTTCGTCCGAGACCGAGACGGCATCGTGGCACGCCACGCAGCACAACATGGCGATGGCTCTGACTCCCGTTACCTTGAGCAGAATGTTGTCCTGTGCAGACGCCTTCTGCGCCCACGATGACTACAACTGGGATTGGAGTCTGCAGGTGATCTCTGCGTCTTGCCTGAAGGGACGCTTCAAAGTAATGATAGCCCGAGCTCCCAGGGCGCACCACACGGGCTCGTGCGGAATGCATCACCATGGTGGTGCCTGCAGTCCTGAGCCTCAACGTGCACGACTCGCCAACCTTCTCAAGTCGGTCTCGCGGTCCCTTTTTCCAGCCGAGATGACGGTCACGTTGCAGTCGCAGAAATTGGGCGGCAAAGCAAATTCCATCGTGAACGGTGGATGGGCCGACGTTCGTGACGTGGAGCTCTGCCGCAGTTACAAGCGGCATGTGTGACGTCATGTATGTTTCTTTCTGTTACTGTTCTCTTCTACAAATTCACGACTTCAAAAAAAGGCCTGCATGGTCGGTTACAAATTGTTGTTGTTCGTCTTTCGGCTGCTCCCGTTAGGGGTCGCCACAGCGGATCATCCGTTATGATCCGCATACTGATTTGGCACATGTTTTACGCCGGATTCCCTTCCTGACGCGACCCTGGTCGCCTCTTACGACACAGGGATAAGGATTGGGTTTCGCCATGATTCCGGGCTGCCCTACACCCTCTCATAGCACGGCCCAGTGCAGAGCTCCCGTCCTCAAGCGATCCTCCAACCCAAGCCTCCGAGTAGCCGGATTACAGGCGCACGCCACTACGCCTGGTTTGTCAGTTACAAATTGTGGATTCAAATATTGCAAATTTGATTTCTATTTATTAAAAAAAAAAAAAAAATTTGCACAGTATTTATTCACCGCAAAGGTTCTCGGATCACTGGTTCAAATCCCACACAAACGTTTTCCATTGTGTTCCAATGTCCTTATCGTATAAACAGACACACACACACACACACACACACACACACACACACACACACACACACACACACACACACACACACACACACACACACACACACACACACGTCCTCTCAACACTTGTAATGGCTCGACCCCCTTACGACAACCAACCCCAATTAATAATTTAATTACAGGTGACAAATGTAGCGATTTGAAGGAACCTCTTTTAAAACCATTTGCTTTCAATTACGGATTGCATGGAAATGCATTTGAGCAACGTGCGTTTAAACTTGAAAATACAAAAAAAGCCTCCTTAAGCAACATGTACAATTTAGTATGCACAAATATATCGAATAAAAATCATTTTTCTTTGCAGGTGCTGGTGCTGGTGCTGGTGCTGGTGCTGTATTTCATCCTATTTTTGCTTGTTGGCCACACTCACCGATGCCAGACCGGTCACGTGCCTTGCACTTGGCTGCAAAAAGGAAAAAGGAGAATGAAAGTCATTTCATGGGAATCCAAAAGTTGGCAAAAGCAACAAAATCGATTGTGGAGTGGAAGATCCGTTTTCAAAAGAGAAGGGACCACCAACTGGCGAAGCTGCCCACCAGGAGGAGTTCAGGTCTGATATCTTGGCCACCGAGTGGTCTTCATCTGGGGCTGCAAGAATGGTTTGCCAAGTGTTAAGTATCTTCCCAAGGAGGTGGGGTGGGGCGTCACCTGACTGCAATACTCAGATCATGAGCCCAAATGTAATTTTCGTCACCGAGCTGGCAAGATGGCCTCGAGGTACGCACACATTCCCCTCAAAGCTTGAGAGTCTGGGTTTGAATTTCGACCGAGCTATAAACCGTCATCGCAGTCTTTCACAGGCAGGGCGATTCATCAATGTGTGTATCGTCCCTCGAATGAGCGTTGAACTGGGAATCCCATTTACCGACATGAGTTGGTGGACGTGAAAGATCCCACTGTGTCTTCGCGGAGAGTAGGCGAGCAATCGCTGGCACCATGACCGAATTCCAAATTCCTGCTCTAACCTTTCGAGGGAATTACATCAGCGGCACAGCTGCACCGACAGCTAATGACGCTACCCCACAACCTTATGCTGCATAGTAAAAGAAGATCCCCTGACTGGGAGGTTCATGACCCTCTTCCCCTCCACCCCTCCCCACCTCCCCCCCCCCCAAAAAAAATCCCCTGACTTGAAGGTGACAACTCCTAGCATAGGTTGCTTGCACCATTGCTGATAAAGACCATGTGGTGGTCAAAACGTCAGACATGAGCTTTGCCTGCTGGAAAGCTTTGTTTGGTGGTGGTGGTCTTCACTTTTGAAAAGCAACATTGGGCTTCAGAACCTTTCCATTCTGAAGACCCAAAATATCTGACAAACTAAACATTTATTTGCTTGCGAGCTCGAGCTTTTCACCATACTGTACCTGTCCTCTATATGTTTCTTGGAAGGGTAATAAACCTTGAAGCAAAACCCACCACTGGAAAAGCTGCCCTGGAAAAGCAGAAATTTCATCGGCATTAAAACCGCAACTACGAGTTGAATGTTACCCCTCATTATCTTGGCCTTTTGGCCACGAAATAGATGGTCAGTATTTTTTTGCAATACAATGTGAAAGTAAAATTGTCAAAATGAAACTTCAAAGGGCCACTGACACGGAAAATGACCCCCTCCCGAGTTTTTGCGATAAAAATGAACGGATGAGCTTTTCGTTGTATTTCAACCGAAAGTTGGTGAGAACTTTTTCAAAACGAATGCAACACAACATTTCAAACTGACACGGACGCCACTCTTCCTGTAAACTCTGGAGCAAAAAAACAGTGGAATGGGATGCACGGGTAAACTGTGCGATTGGCGATAGAAAGAGCGACATCGCTGGATTTGTTTGTGAACTATTCAACTTTTGACTTGGATGAGACAAACTGTCGGGAGAAGGGAAACAAATTATGGTTGGTGTGCGGGCCGGAACGTTTTCTTTATCGGAATACAATCGAGTATCCTCAGCTAAACAGGCGGGATATCAGCTCAAGAAGCCCAATAGATGTGACAACACTGGCTTCTGAAAAGGGCACCTAATCCATAATGGGGGAACACACGAACCAAATACAATCGAGTGTTGCAACGAAATTAAAAAAAATATAAACTAAAAGGTGGAAATGACGTCCTTTGTGTTGAAAATCAAATGGAAGGATAAAAAAAAAAGGACTATTAGAACTGTAGAACATTTGGGCCCTGGCCTAATGTTGTAACCAAAATCTGGTAGCATTCTGACTGTTGGGTCTAGAGAGGAAGATTTTTGAAGGAATTTACATGATTTTCACAAAAATTTACGAAGTCCGCCATTTTGACACGCCTCCGGTCACGTGATTAGCATGACCTCGGCAATTTAGTATCGCGACCCTGTCCTAATATGTTGTCGCCCAAATTTGGTAACGTTCTGACTGGTGGGTCTGGAGAAGAAGATTTTTGAAGGAATTTATGGTCGGCCATTTTGACCTACTTAAAGTCACGTGACCAGAACAAGCTTTGCAATCCTCGTTACCAGTCAGGAGCGGAACGTTGCTGCCAAATTTCAGCCGGATCGGCCCTGCAGTTTGGCCGGAGAAATCTAAAGAGGAGACGGATGGGCGGACAGACGGCAATGCACGATGACAATACCTTATGTGGAATTCCAACTGCGTCTGGATGTAATTCCAATTCCAGATAAGTTAATAAAATCCACAATTGCAAAATTCCACGGAGTTATGAAACAAACGACACAGATGGTGGAAAGGGGGGCAACAAAATTGAGGACCAATGCTGAGGGACAACATAGAACAATGAAATAATCAAGTCTCCTTGTGGTCATGTATTAGATGCCGGTTTGAAGTTGCAAGATTGACCCCGCCACTCGTGACATGGACCTTCACTGGTTAAATGGAGCCCCCAACCTCACCCTCTCCCCATGAGATGAAGCCCTACTTTCAGAGCTCAATGTTGTGCAATTATTTTCAAAAATTCAACTTCAACCGAGTTGTGTAATAACTTGATTTCAGAGCCCCAAAAAGGTGAAATCATGTCAGTGGCCCTTTAAAATTGAACTGTGAACTTACGAAGTTATGGAAATCATTTTATTATCTTACAAAGTTATGAAAGTCACCGAGGTAGCTTGTACCTGTTGCTGTGTTTGAGCCTGGGGAGTAACTGCTGAAATCTATCTGTCCGGGTCCTTCCCGACATCTTTGTTCTTTGTTGCTTTCACATTTCTTTCTCATTTTTTTTTTCCACAAATCTTTATTCATTATTTTATTTATTTATTTCATAATTATCTTTATTTTTACTTTTTCTTCTCTTTCATTGGTTCACGAAAAAAATATTTTCACAAAAAAAATAAGTGACCACTATATTCGTTATTGGTGTGTGTGTGTCTGTCTGTTTGTCTGTCCCGAGCATAGCTCCGTGGGTTTTGATCCGATCCTGATAAAATTTTGGTGGGAGGTTTATATCATGATCTAGTTATGTTTTCCTGAGAATGGGCGTGGTGCGCCAATTATGGGCGGAGCCACGCCCAAAAAACGTGTTTTTAGGGGGTAGCCGATTTCAATTTGCATCTTCTCCGAGGCCCGAGGGGGTTTGTCGAATCTGACAGGGGTTTCGGTATTTGGTTCGCACAATGGCACCTGCATAGCCCCATGGAGCTCGATTTTTCATTTTCGTCCCAAGGTCAAGGTCACAAGGTCACGAACTTAGAAAATTGCGAATTTCGACATAAAAATCATACGACCACCCAAACTTTGAGAGCTAGGATGACAATTTTTATGCATAATCTTGAGGTTATTCCCCACCTTAAGTCTTGAAACGATTTTGCTCCATCTCGAACACCTTGCCCGTGGCGCCCCCTTCAAGTTTATTTTTACGCTGATTTCATGAAAGTATGGATAATCCGAGGAGTGCGAAATGCCATATAGCCCATATGACATCATATTGTTCCTGGAATGTTCCAAAGGAAGTTTTGCACCAAAGGTCATAATCCTTGACCTATGACCTTTAAAATTCACAAAGGTCAAATTTTCAAAGTTGTTGGACTCGAACCGGGTTTCCGACCTTTTTCGACGAACTAACTCCAATAAGCTATAGCACGTATCCTGTTTCCTTATTTTAATGTCCACAACATTGTTTTGTGACCTTTAAATGTTATGCAAAGGTCAAATTTTGAAAGTTGTTGAACGAAACCGGGTTTTCAACATTTTGCAGCTAATAACCTGTCAGTCGTACTTGGTCTTGGTAACTTGGTAATACAGTCGTAACTTGGTCAAAAATTATCACATTGTCTCATCCTTGACTTCTGAAACAATCTACATCGTCAAATACCGCTCGTGAACCATCGTCGTCTTCAGACTTGTCTCTTTTATTCTCTATTCCTCTCTTTCTTTATCTATCTCTCGAAGGAGAAGTGAATTATTACAGAAATTTTTCTGCAAGGCTCACTTGACTGCGCCTGGATGGGTTTTCAGGGTTGTGGAGTAGCGGCTGAAACCCGAATCCTATCCAGGTTCCTGCTGATGACTCAATCTTTGCTTATTACTTCTTTGGGTTCCTTCTTGGTCTTCCGATTTATCAGTATTGCATGAAAGCCATTTTACACTGAGCTCTGAAATAATGAAGAATTTAAAGTACCATTAATCATGTGAAATATTTCTAAAGCCTTTCAAAATAGCAACTCCAGCGGAGAAAGAAGAATGTATCCGAAAGTGGTTTAAACGGACCGCTCCATTCCACGAGCAAAGAGCCAAGAGTGTGTTACCGGATTGACGCAGATGCAGTCGTTGTGGGTGATGTTGAAGGGGTCGTATGTATCGGCGAACACGATCATGTCTGGTAGGGGATAGATAGACAGGGCGAAGTCGTAAGCCCAGTGCACAGGGCTCACGGACAGGGGCAGTGGCGTCAGGTGAGCCTGGCTGAGTATTGTCCGTACAAACTGCAAACACAATAGGTGAATGTCAACAACAATTGTGCTTTTTGGGGAAGGAGGATTGAGCTGCTCACCACAAAGCCAACAAAACAAAGCCCCACCAGACACTTAAGGATCATTTAGCACCCCTACTTGATTACAACGGCAACTTGATACCGCCAAGGAGTTTGTCAAACAGCTTGCACTTGTTATATTTAAATGTTTGTGTTGATTGCAGAGATGTCTAATTCATTATTTTGTGGGACTCATCTTTTCACAAGAAAGCTCATCATTTGCATCATTCCATTCTCTCACATCACTGGAACCTTTTTCAGTGCCGAAATGACGATTTGCATACTAACCTCTCCGAAAGCACTCATGCTGGTGGAATGTGAAGTGAAGTGAAGTCTGGCATCTCTCTCGCCCCTTTTCACTTCCTGCTATTTTGTTTGTGTAACCCAGGCAAAAATAGCATTCCTTTCCTGCAGTAATTCTCTGCAGACTACTATAGTAGGGCTGTTATCAACTATAGTATATGAGAGTAAAACTCTCACATACTATAGTTCTAAATGTGGCATTTTTGCCTGGGTAAGTTGTGTCACACTTAACATCCATCAAGTTATTCTGAAATCTGATTGTGTACAGTGGATTTGTGCTTTGTAAGTGATGCATATTGTGTTTGTTTTTGACTCGTGCAATAAAATTTTAATTTGATCTCCTTGTACACGTATTGATTCACTGTTTGACCCTGTGGTAGAAACTCGAAGTCGATGATGCCCCTGATGTCAAAAAACGTGATGAGCATCACCTTGACCTTCGACTTCGACGTCCTTGCTTTCGTTGGTCTTGGTGATGCCGGACTTTTCCACTGACGACTCTGCCGTTTGGTCTCGGGATCGTATTCGAATATCCAAAATTCATCGCGTGTGTGATCCGCTTAGTGATTTGGCACATGTTTTACGCCGGATGCCCTTCCTGATGCAACCCTGGTCGCCTCTTACGACACAGGGATATGGTACACCTATTTTAACCGGGGTATACACCGGCCCAGTATACTGGTACTCATTTCGCCGACCTCGGAAGGATGACAGGCTGAGTCAACCCCTTGTGTATTAATTCAGTGGCCCAACGGGGCTTGAACTCAAGACCTTTTGGATCCCAAGCCGCTGCCCTAACCACTGCACCAACACCAGGATCTTAATTTTCCCACATGTACATATGTAAAAGGAAAAGTGGAGGATTCATAGATCGAAAAGTCTACAAATGAATGTACCACCAAGTGAGGGGAGTCCACCAACTAATATTATCAGATGGGACAGCCAGCAACCAGAACGTCATATAATATGAGTTTCCTTACAATTAACTTTGATGCAGAAGGAGGTCATTAAGCCCATCAAAGCCTCTGCTATATTACCAACCGATGGCTGTTTGTCCGTGCTCTTTCTTTTATAAATTCTGAGCATCAAGCAAGGAAGCAGCATGTACCATTTTTAAAGTGCTTGGTAGGATTCCGCCAGGGTTTGAACCACCAACGTGCCAGACCCAGAGCGGATGCTCTTACCGTTACGCCATCGAGTCCGATACTACTTTGTGATGCTTGGATCCCGCCCGTTAAAATCGCATGTAGTTTGCACAAGGTCAGTTTCCACAAGAATTGTACATTAAGTACGCACCGGATGCTCTGTCAGTCATAATGTATGAGACTGCAGACATGGAATTGTAGATACGTTTCAGCACGTACGGTAGCAGAACAAGTGAAAATGCAAATCGATGTATAAAAGCCAGCACGCACATGGTTTGGGATGCTCATCTTATCGCTGGGAAACTGGATGCAATTTCTGCACATCTTGCTCACAAGGTTTTCTCGAAACACCACGATCTCCTGTGTGCAGTACTGTATTCTGCAGAAGAAAGATTTTTTTCTGAGCTCGGAATAAAAAAGGTTGTGAAGTCATCGAATGAAAAGATTGTATGAAACAAATAAATAAATAAATGAAAATCACCACCAAATGTCTATATCCCCGTATTGGAAAAACCCATCCCACTTGTACCAACGAACCTGCTGGGGTTTGTGGCAAAAACAGCTGATGGCACTTGCTGTGTGAACTCTGTGGTGATAAAATCTGCAAGAGGAGGCCTGTGGAGATAGTTCAGGATCACATTCATGCACACACACACACACACATATATATATATATATATATATATATATATATATATATATATATATATATATATATATATATATATATATATATATATATATATATATATATATATATATATATATATATATATATATATATATATATATATATATGATTTATGACTTTCATTCTTCTTCTTTGTTCGTGTGCAACACAATGGGCGGGGTAGCATCATTGGCTGAGGGCGTGGCTGTGCCCCTGATGCAATGCCCTCTGCTGGTTAGGGCAGGAATTTCGAATTTTGACCACAGTGCTGGCTTGCCGACCCATCGCGAAGGACACCGTGGGATCTTTAACATCCACCAACGGATACTGGCAAACGGGACGCCAAGTTTTACGTCCATCCGAGGGACGGCACACACATTGATGAATCGCCCTGCCTGTGAAACACTGGGCTGACAGTTTATGGTTGTCTCGGATGGACGTTAAGCCGGACATCCCGTTTGCGAGCATTAACTTTTTGATGCTGACAATCCCACGGTGTATTTCACAAAGAGTGGATGGTTGTCGCCATCACCGTGAAACAAACTGCAAATCCCTGCCGTAATCTTCAGGGCCACTGAACCAGAACCTCAGTAATGAAGCAACCAGCGAGCCAAAGTCGGAATTCAATCCTGGTCCAATATGTTCGCCAATGGTGATGGCATTGCCTTGCTGGCTTTATCTGTCAGAAAATAAAACAAAAGGTTGAAAGAGTGATGGAAAATCTTGAGCACTGCACATATTCTACCTTGGCAGAATGGTTCCGGGTCCTGGATCATCTGGTCCAGGTATGAACACAAATCGGCTCCTGCAGTAACAAGCGAGTCGTGACGTCGGCGATGATGACAGAACAACTTAAAGCAAGTAAACATGCGTGATAGTTGCGATACACTGCCCGCACACCACAAGCATTCTTGCAAGATAGCACGGTGATGCGCCAATGAAGACAGATGTCTATCAAAATGCAAATGACATTTCCCTCCCTGGGTGATGATGCTGCAGAATTACCATGACGTGATGCTCACCGTGATTACTCACCTCTGCAGAATATCGGGAAACTCAGAAATAATGGTTCCTAGAGTTTTGAATGATTCTGTGAAAAGAACAATTTCCGTTAAAAAGAATGACCACAACTCGAAAGAGAATATGCTCTCTGGCGAGCTTTGGCTAAAACTGGGAAATATTGTAATGGGCTCTATCTATCTGTCTGTCTGTCTCTGTCTATCTATTCCTAAAGGGTTGTGTAGAAATTCACCAAACTTGATAGTTAGGATCGTAACATGGCAAGAAGTTGCAAGAGCAGCATCATTTTTGGCCCTGTTCCCTGGGGCCTGGTCATAAAGTCAAATACCAAAAAAAACATGCAATTACGGGCACATTTAAAAAACTTTTTTTATGAAACATATTATATGCAATCAACAATGGGGGGGGGGGGGGATGCATGAAATATGTAACGTTTTTTGGATTCGACCCCTAGTTCATGCCCCAGCGGGTGGGGACAACTTTTTGTAAGTTTTCAACTTTGCTTTAAGTGGGAAGCGTGGGGCTCTGCAATGGCGCACCATCAACTTCGCTCGAGTTATATATTATTCGTCTTGTGTTTGGGATTCTCTGCAAGTGTCGTCTTGTCCTCTTTTTCAATAAACCTATTATTTCTTAAGTATACACGTCACATGGTTATCGCCTCCTTGTGAGCGTGCACAAACCGGCCTGGTTTCTTGAATCAATCCCTGGGGGAGTTTGTTAAAATTACGGGCACATTTTGAAAAACCTAAATTTGTTTAAAATATTTAATTTAAGAGACCGGCAGGATTTCAATCTTGAACGAGGGAGGCTACGCCATCCAGTTGAGCACGATTTCCTTTAATTTGGCTATTTGCAAAGCACATCGCTTCGGGCACAGCGGGTCCACATCAGCAGACCCTGTCGAAGCGCCAATTTGTATGTAGAGTTGTGCAAGTATAAAAGAGGAATGATATTGGTGTCTTTGGGAAACAAAACCAAATGTTGTGCAGGCAGAGTGTCCTGCTGAGTAAAAGAACAGTTTTTAATCACCTCTTAGAGTTTTTATGTAGTTTGGTCCATATGGCTTGGAGGAAAAGTTACCGCAGAGGATAAAGCAGGTTGGAGGTTCAGGTGAATAACCTGCAGAGCAATAAAGACAGCAATCAAACAGCTAATCAACCAGGTGTCTTATCAGGAGGCACCTGGGCACGACTACAAATGCAAGTACCTGGAAGTTGACAATGGAACAAAAAGTGAATATTTTCCCTCTCTCTCATGTGAAAGAAAGAAAGGAAAAAAAAATAATGGATTCAAACAAAAGGAAAATTCACAAACATTTTCTCTTAGTGATAAAATGTGTGGATAAAAAAAAAATGGATAAATGGAGGGAAAGAAGAGACAAAGTAAGAACTTGTCGATATGATTTTGAGAAAAGCAATGGCATTCAAGGTCTTTCTGTACCAGTGAATATAATCCGCAGCTTCTCCAAAACCTCAAAATGATCAAGCCAAACGTCTGATAAAAGCACAAACATGACATCCTCCCGCTGCTCCTCAAGGCGTGCCAACTTGTCCGATGCCTTGACACTCAAGGCAGACGGACCGCCAAAAAAATTCTCAAACCCAAAGTGCGCCCTGAAGAATGACATTAAAACAAGCGCAGGTGTTATACCCATGGATAATACATGATCCAGAGGAGGAAAATATCAACGAAATGCAAGACAGTAAAATGTAGTTCCCAAATACAATCAGAGATCTTCCAAAAAAGTTAGTTGGTCAAAGAAAGCAGATAGTATCTTCAATGTGTATATGAAGTGTAAATTAAATAAACATAAATGTAACAGTTTCCTGGAAGTTCACAATTGATTGCGTTCCACTGTTTTTTTGGCTTCTTATGCAGCAGTGTCTTTGCGGGATGTCGATACGATACATGCTTTTCCATGGCTTTCATGATATATATATATATATATATATATATATATATATATATATATATATATATATATATATATATATATATATATATATATATATTTATTTATATATATGTAGGCCTGTCTGTCCTTGATGAAAGCGCAAACCATTTGACCGAGAGCTACCAAGAAAGGAGTGTGAAGCACACGGGATCTGCAACATGAACAAGTGTTCGATTTGGCACAATTCCAGATTTTGGTGCATTTTCCTGAAAATCGTCCCGTCATTTTCTGCAACATCAGGTCCCATCATGTGCGTAATGGTTGTTACAGGAAGTTAATTTGACTTTTTTTGCAGTTTTCGAAAATCCCAACAACTTTACCATGTCACCAATAAAACGGGCAAGTTTAGGCAGATCTACGTCAGCAGCCAGAAAAAAAACGCGGAAGCAGGAAAGCTCACAAAAAAGACAATCACGCCTTGAAGCTTACCATGAACGATATGCAACAGCCAGAGCAACAGAAAATTAAACTGGGGAAATAATGGGAAATTTATCCCAGGTAATGCTGGATACCTCAGCTCGGATATATATATATATATATATATATATATATATATATATATATATATATATATATATATATATATATATATATATATATATATATATATATATATATATATATATATATATATATATATATATATATATAGTTGCGAATTCGCGCCCGCCGGCGTGCGAACGGCCACGTAACTCGAATTGCGGCACGTCGCCCACCGGAAGGACAATTCAGTCATGACCCTCTCGGAACAACGTCGGGAGCTAGTCACGGGTGGGGGTTTAACCTCACCACGATCGTGCCAATTGCCCACCCGCGCAGGATAGGGTTGCTCGCCAAATTCGATCTACCTAAGTACCTGCGCGAATGGTCGACCGGGCGATCGTACCACGCCACAGGCGGACTCCGGACACGAACCGCTTAAGCGGTCCGTTCCGTGCTACAGTGATAACTGAGCGGTGTTATCGTCCGCCTTGACGGTACAGATTAATTACCGGGATGTTGCACCCACTACGAACCCCTTACGTGATGCAAGATGGAGGGTCAATAAAAAAAGAAAAGAGAGGAAGCAGAGCGGGCACAGTTCAACAAGCAAGCATTTTATTCACACACAAACACACACAGACAAGCACGTATATACAGCCATACAGTCAAAAATGCACATATAACAGTTAAAACAGTCATGCAACAAAAGCAAATGCAGAGCTACAACCGACTACGACCGACACACGGCAACACTTACGCAGTTCTACTTCACAGACGGCGCCAACACACATAGGAACACAACAAAACACACATATACAAAAAGCAAAGGAAGGAAAAGAAAGAAAGAAGTCGAGACTTCCCTTTTATGGCTGGTGAGTCCCTCTCCCACAACCGTCAGCGTGGTTGCGCCTGGCCCCGACCTCTCTCGCGGCCGGCGAACCCTCTCCGGCACTCCCCGTCCGGACGCGCAGGTCCACCTCACAACAGGCGCTGCCGCGTCTCCCGTCAGTGCCTTCATGACAGGGCCGCTGGCCAAGCTGCGGGCGCAGGACCTCTTCCCTCGAGATCCAGACTCTCGTACCAACTCCACCAACCCTCGACCAACTGAAGACCAACTGAAGACCAGACCAGACCACCAGCCAAGACGAAAAGAAGACGAAGAGGAAGAGGCGGAAGAGGAAAAGGCACCGAGCGCCCCACCCGTGTCTGTCTTTTATAGCGCGGGGCTCCGCCCTTCGCCCCGCCCTCGGCTCCACCTTCCTTCGAGAGGGTTCCCGAAAAGGGCGTTCCCTCACGCTCTCCCTCCACTCCGCCCCTTGCGGGGGCCGGGGAAGTCAGTTTTTGGCTCTGGGCCAGAGAATTATTCCCCCAAAAATGAGACCCCTAAATACATGACCTCTGACCTTTGACCTGCAACGCCCCTCCTCCACTCCAAAGCGCGGGGAAGATCAGGCGGGAGAAACAGGCAGGGAAACCCGCGCATTCTCGCAGTTCCCTCCTTGGCGCCTTTGTTTGCCGTTCGGAAGCGGACGTAGTGGCGAAGATGTGGTAGCGTAGATGGTGGAGGTGGGATGGTTGTAGTATGGTTGGCGCTGTGATGGGGATGGCGTGGTTGTTGAGATGCTGTTTGTTTGAAATAAAAGATAGAACAGAAAAATGGCTAACTGGAGGATCGCAGCTCGAATGGATCACATAAATTCATTCTATACAACGGGTTTGTATACTATACTATACAATATTCTATACAACAGCACCCTGAATTGTCCGTCCGGTGGGCGACGCGGTCGCGATTCGAGTTACGTGGCCGATCGCACGCCGGCGGACGCGAATTCGCAACAATATATATATATATATATATATATATATATATATATATATATATATATATATATATATATATAAATATATATAAATATATAAATATATATAAATAAATATATATATATATAAATAAATATATATATAAATAAATATACCGTATTTTCACGACTATAAGGCGCATATAAACGTCTTAGATTTTTGTCAAAATGTGCGACGCGCCCTATAGTGCAGTGCGCCCTTTGTGTGTATAAAAGAACAGGTATGTGCGGTATGCAGAACATTGCTGTTTTAACAACCCCGAAAATGGCAAAGAGACACGCTTATGAAGCTCAGTTTAAACTGAAGGCGATCAGCTATGCGGAGGAACATGGGAATCGCGTCGCGGCGAGAATTTTCCAGATCAACGAGTCGATGGTTCGAAAGTGGAGGAAGCTGGAAAACGAGCTGCGACAGGTGAAGAAGACGCAGCTGAGTTTCCGTGGAAACAAGGCGAGGTGGCCAGAGTTGGAGGAAAGACTTGAGCAGTGGATCGTTGAGCAAAGAGCAAGTGGGAGGAGCGTTTCGACGGTCACGATCCGACTGAAGGCAGTATCGATAGCGGAGGAAATGAAAATCGAACATTTCCACGGAGGTCCGTCTTGGTGCTTTCGCTTCATGAAACGGTGCCATTTTTCCATCCGGACCAGGACTACGATAGCGCAGCAACGTCCGGCGGATTATCAAGAAATGATGGAAAACTTCCGCTCCTACTGCAGCAAGCACATCTGCGACAAACGGATCCAGCCGAGCCATCGGCGTGAACCGGCCGTTCAAAGTGAGGCTGCGAGCGGCGTGGGAGCGGTGGATGACCGAAGGAGAGCACAGCTTCACAAAGGGTGGAAGGCAGTGCCGGGCGAGTTACGCCACAGTTTGCCACTGGATTGTTGATGCCTGGGCTAACGTGTCTGCTGGCACTGTTGTCCGAGCTTTCGCTAAAGCCGGCATCATTTCGGAGGAGCCGCACGGTGCAGAAAGTGACTCTGACGGCGAGGAAGGTGGACCTGCTAGGTTGGGTTTAGCGCAGTTCGATTCCGAAACAGAGGATGAGGATTTCGATGGATTTGATTAAAGACTATTACCGGTATTTGATTGTTTTAGTATTTATATAAATAAATATATAAATAAATATATATAAATAAATATATATATATATATATATATAAATATATATATATATAAAACCTGCCCTACTGGCACCGTACGTAGAGGATATTCATATAAAACCTGCCCTACTCACCAAACTCTCTGCCCATGGTATTCAAGGCCATCTCCACTCATGGCTCGCAGACTTCCTCTCCTGTCGCAGTCAACGTGTGGCCCTAAATGGAGTTCTTTCATCCCCTCTTCCTGTGCAGGCTGGAGTTCCTCAAGGTAGCGTTCTGGGCCCTGTTCTTTTTCTGGTTTTCATCAATGATCTCTCGGACTCTCTGGAAAATCCTCTATTTCTCTTTGCCGATGACTCAACCCTCTGCCGTACCATCTGTCATCCCTCAGACCGGCAAGCAGCAGCTTCTTCGCTCACTGCAGATCTGGATAAAATCACAAACTGGTCCAACACGTGGAACATGTCTTTCAATCCAGACAAATCTCACACTCTCACTATGTCTCTTCGAAAGGACCGTTTACAAAACCCCCCCATCCACTTTCTCAACAATCCTCTGGAAGAAGTCTTTTCTTTCAAGCTTCTGGGTCTCACTATCTGCCATGACCTTTCCTGGGAAAGTCACATTTCCAACCTTGCCTCAAAAGCCAGTCGCCGACTGGGAATCCTCCGTCGTGCAAAGTCCTTCCTCGGCCCTCTTGAGCTCCTGACCACTTACAAAGCTTTTGTCCGTAGCCTGATGGAGTACTGCTCTCCCCTCTGGGCTGGTGCTCCTGCCTCCCACCTTTCTCGACTTCACGCTGTCGAAACCAGGGCTTTTAAGATCATTGGCATCTCCCGCAATGAAGCTGAGTCTTTGGGCCTCTCACTCAATCACCGCAGGTTGGTCGGTGGTCTTTCTGTCTTCTACCGACTCCTCTCCAGCCTTGCCCCCCCTGCTCTCTCTGCGATTTGTCCCAACCACATTTCCACAGGGCGCTCAAGGTCCGCCAACAACCCCTTCTGGTAAAACTACCAAAATCACGAATCACTGCTCATCTTCACTCTTTCATTCCTCTTTTTCCCGCCTTTGGAATAAACTTCCTCACTCTATTCTTTCCCATTCTTCCCTTCAGGCTTTCAAAACAGCTGTTCACCACCACCTCTTATCTTCCCCCATCCAAATCCTCGATCTTTTCTACCCCCGATAATCCACCCAAGCCCACTTCCTTCAATTCTCCTGCTTTCCTTCCTGAAAGTCCCTTTAATGTCCATCTTCCCCTCGCCATGTTCCCCGTCCCATCCCCATCCCACTCCCTTCCACAGTTCACCTAATGTGTCTGTTCCCCACTGTTTTGTCCCTTCCACTCCCGCCCCTCTTGTCTCATGCCTCCTTGCTGTGAGTTGTGTGTTAGCTCTCATACGAGCCTCGACCAAGGTACAAAAAAAAAAAAAAAAAAAAAAAAACTCCGCGCCCTATCGTGAGGAGCGCCTTATGTGTGTGTCAAATACAGGAACGGCACACACAACTGAGACTGCGCCTTTTGGCACGGTGCGCCTTTTGGTCGTGAAAATACGGTATATATATATATATAAATATATATATATAAATATATATATATATATATATATATATATATATAAATAAATATATATATATAAATAAATATATATAAATAAATATATATATATATATATATATATATATATATATATATATATATATATATATATATATATATATATATATATATATATATATATATATATATATATATATATATATATATATATATATATATATATATATAAATATATATATATATATATATATATATATATATATATATATATATATATATATATATATATATATATATATATATATATATATATATATATATATAAATATATAAATATATATATATATATATATATATATATATATATATATATATATATATATATATATATATATATATATATATATATTTGTGGACCAGAGATCTGGTGGCGAGAACGACTACAAGGTGGGGGAGGTTACGTCGTCTCTACCAGACTCCCTGGAATTGTAGGCCGTCGCTCGGATAACTCCGCGAGCTAGCGGGTCGTTTAACCGATCGTGGAACGCCAATATCTCAACCGCGTGGTGTAGGGTTATTTTGTCTCGATCCAATGTACCTAAGTAACCACGCGGTCTCGGCTACCAGGGATCCACGCCCTCGGAACGGCTGGCCGAACCGGATTCACTCCACCGGCAGCGGTAAAATTACACCGACCGACTACCACTCTGCCACCCACCTTTCCGGCTCGGATGCAGTCGAGCGGGCCTGCCTAGGACGTCCCGGCTACAATTGTCCGATTACCGGGGATAAAACCCCGCCTAAACTCAGATCCGAACCATGCTGGACTAATTCAAGAAAGGACGGAAACGAACTGGGGACATTTCTAACATGATTTATTTACAGTAAGCAGAAAGACACAGGAAAGACAACGCGGATATGCAATTAATATTAACAATGATCAAAAACAAACACTAAAACAGTTTCTACTTATAAGACGGGCCCACACGCAGACACACACACAAATGAAAACAAACCCAGAGTTCCTTATTGGACCCTCACAGCCGAGGTGAGAGACGAGCTGCTGGCTGCTGGGATATGGTACACCTATTTTAACCGGGGTATACACCGGCCCAGTACACTGGTACTCACTTCGCCGACCTCGGAAGGATGACAGGCTGAGTCAACCCCCTGGTGTATTAATTCAGTGGCCCAATGGGGCTTGAACTCAGGACCTTTTCGATCCCAAGCCGCTGCCCTAACCACTGCGCCAACACCAGGCATATGCATACACACACACACACACACACACACACACACACACACACACACACACACACACACACACACACACACACACACACACACACACACACACACACACACACACATTCCAGCTGGGTACCTGACCGTCAGAGGAAGGGGGTGCTCCGTGGTGCAGCACCTGACAATGGTCGTTGGTTTGGTCCCCAGTCGCACGTGTGGGACTCATCGTTCATGGCGGAGCTCGGGTGGTGAATAGCGGGGTCCACGGAGGGGGGTCAGGGTCGCTCTTTCCTCTCCTTGTAGAGGGCCAGCCTTCACTACCTTCTGCTCAACCCTCCGCTTCAAAAGAACTGCACGCTCAACAACAACGTGCAGAGTCCTATCCAAAACCTTGTCAGAAACCCGTGGAGAACTTCCTCAAAGACCCTTCTTCCTCACGCGACTCTCAACTACCACAACCATGTCAAAAACCTCAGAACAACCTTCGTAACAACCCTGCCTCAGAGAGTGCTTGGGAATTTATGGACCTCCCTCAACGGGGCGGGGCTCGCTCGAACAGATGTCACTCCCCACCCTAATTGGACAGGCTCCTATGGGTTCGCCCTTTCTGGGCTGGGTTTCGGCCCCTGCCGGGAAACCATACCCACTCTTCCACGCGGGTTCATACTTATCGAGCAACAGTATCAATGTTGCAAAGGTCGTCGTGAAAGAGTTCCAAAGTTTGTGGAAGCCGAGAAACTGGAACTGCGAGATCCCGCCACGGCACGTTAGGGTGCGAGAAGGCAGCCGGTTGGCGGTGGATTGTGACGGGGGTTGGGATGGTTGTGAGATGGCGTGTTAGATGTAATAATCTAACTCTCTCTATCGAGTGCAGCCTGTGGCTGCTGGTTTCCTCATTGGTTGGGACACGGCTATGCCGCTGATGCAGTGTCCCCCTTACCAGTGCACTGGTACTCATTTTGCCAACCTCGGAAGGATGACAGATAACCTAACTAAAAGAAATCGCAACGCATGCCTTTGATTCTCCCAGTCGACAAAATGAAGGGGATCTGACTACACACATACTTAACAACATAACTGACTTTTGGGACATCTGTATGTTGAATGCATATGGTTTCCAGATCCGTAACAATGTATATATATATATATATATATATATATATATATATATATATATATATATATATATATATATATATATATATATATATATATATATATATATATATTTTGTTGCGGTTGAGGAAATTCGCAAACCACCATTCAGGTCCCGTAGGTGAGATATCTCTGTAAGTACATGTGTAGTTAGCCCCAAACCCGTTGTTTAGAGGGAATAAATGTGATTCATTCGGGTTGCGACCCTTTGAGATAGTCGTTTTTCTGTTCTATCTTTATTTTGAACCAACCACGTCTCAACCGCCATCACACAACAACCACCGACTGCAACGCCGCTTCACAACAACAACAACGCCAACAGCCACGACCTTTACCTTCACAACTCGCTCCCGCAAATATCGCATCACCACCATTCAAACGTCGCCATGGCCATAAACCACCACAATAAACCCTCCACCACCTTCACCTCTCCTTCTGCGGCCATTCCCGCACCACTTGTGAACGCTGAGCGTCAGGCTGTCCTGGCCTCGTACGGGACGTGCGCCGAACCGCGAGTGCAAAGTGCGGCCGTTCCGAGGAGAATTCGGATCAGGAATGATACACGCCCACTTCTGATCCGTCCAATCAGCAAGCGCGGGGTGGTTTGACCCCGCCTCCAGGCGCGTCGGAGTAGAATCGAGATATGCAAGTTCGAGGATCAGGGGAGACTCACGCCCCTTTTTCTCTGTCCAATGGGCGAGCGTGGCTCCACCCCCGAGCTCGTCCTGATCCAGAAATTTGCATATGGGTTCTCCTGCCGGACTATAAAGCGCCGAGCGCGGGGCGAATTGAGTCAGTTGGAGAAGAGTCAAGGCGAGTTTGAGAAGAGTCAAGTCGGGTCTGGAGAGGAGAAGTCTGTCGGAGCTCGCAGTCTGTCGGGGTTCAGAGTCTGTCGGGGAGCTGCAGAGAGAGGAAGCCTGGAGCGCGGTCGAGGTGATTTGCTGCAGTCGGCTGAGGAGAATTGTGGAGGGGACCGGATAGCTCGGGTCCGAGGCAAGGAAGACGGCGGTCGGCGACGAGCTCGCAGTGGAGTCGCTCGTCGCGGGACCCAAGCAAGCCAGCTCTCCTCTTTCCCCAGAGCATCAACAAATCCCCCCTTTTCCCCCCCCCGCGCTGAGATAGTGCGAAAAGGGGGGCCCCGTTCCCACCCCACTCCAAGCAGTGCCAACGAAACCCGCGAAGGAGCGCGGAGTCGGGGCACCGCCGCGCCGCCACATTTGCGGCTCATCACAAAGACACGGGTAGGATCCACCCGGTCTCGCGGCCCACAGGCCCCGTCTGACCCTTGCCTTTGAGGGTGGCCCTTTTCTTATGCTTTTGAGTAAATGTGTTGTTGGCGCCGTCTATAAAGTAAAACTGTGTAAGTGTTGCCGTGTGCTCGCATAGTCGGTAGTAGATCTGCATTGTTGTGTTTCTTTTGTTACATCTGCTTTTGGTGCATAATTGTTGTAATTGTATATGTGTGCTCTCCGTGTGCCGTGGAATAAATGTACATCATGTTGAACTGTTTTTCCCGTTTCGTTTCGTCTTTTCTTTAATTGAATCTCCATCTTGCTTCACGTAAAGGGTTGGTAGTGGGCTCAATACGCCCGATAATTAATTGGAACCGTCAACGCCGACGATAACACCGCTCGGTTATCCCGATAGTACGGAACGGGTCGCTTAAGTGGCCCGTGTCCGGAGTCGACCTGCGGCGAGTTGCGATCGCCCGGTCTACCCTCCGCGTGGGTACTTAGGTAGGTCGAATTTGGCGAACAACCCTATCCCACGCGGGGGGCCGATTGGCACGATCGTGGTGAGGCCGAAAGGCCCACCCGTGACTAGCTCCCGGCGTTAGTCCGAGAGGGTCACGACAGAATTGTCCGTCCGGTGGGCGACGTGCCGCGACTCGAGTTACGTGGCCGTTCGCACGCCGGCGGGCGCGAATTCGCAACAATATATATATATATATATATATATATATATATATATATATATATATATATATATATATATATATATATATATATATATATATATCTTCTTCCTCTTCTTTCGGCTGCTCCCGTTTGGGGTCGCCACAGCGGATCATCCGTTTGATCCGCAGAGTGATTTGGCACATGTTTTACGCCGGATGCCCTTCCTGACGCAACCCTGGTCGCCTCTTACGACACAGGGATATGGTACACCTATTTTAACCGGGGTATACACCGGCCCAGTACACTGGTACTCACTTTGCCGACCTCGGAAGGATGACAGGCTGAGTCAACCCCCTGGTGTATTAATTCAGTGGCCCAATGGGGCTTGAACTCAGGACCTTTTCGATCCCAAGCCGCTGCCCTAACCACTGCGCCAACACCAGGCATATGCATACACACACACACACACACACACACACACACACACACACACACACACACACACACACACACACACACACACACACACACACACACACACACACACACTGTCCCAAAAGTTACCTCAGGATTTAGAAATGAAATAACATTTATTTTTTTAATAATTTATGATCCTTTTTATTCCAAAAGAAAATTTACAAAATGGAGATAAATTTGCTTTATTTATGAAAAATGATGCAGCTTTGATGTCCTCTATTTTCGGCTTCGCAGAGACGGGCTCTTTTGACAGCATGTTCCACAACAGCAGACAATAACTCTGGCTGCAGCCCTCAAATTTCTGCACAGATGTTGTCCTTGGGCTGCTGAATTGTATGGGACTTATTGATGTATCTACGCTCCTTTAGGTAACCCCAAAGAAAATAATCGGGAGGCGTCAAATCAGGAGAACGTGATGGCTGAGAAATTTCTGGATTTCATGAAATTATTCGGTGTCCATGCTCTTTGGGTGAGAATAATTGATCGATGAAATTTAAAATAAAATTCCACGATTTTGGTTCTTTGTTCTGTTGTGAATTTTTCCATGGGTAATTTGCAAATGTCAATCTAAATTCTGAAAAGAAAAGAAAAACAAATTCTTCAAAAACAGAAATGTTATTTAATTTCTACAGTTGTGGTTCTGTGAAGCCGACACTCCCCCAAGGCAATGGCACCCAACATACAACAATCCTGAGACAGTTATTTCATTAGTATTCGTTCAATTAGCTCCTCCATTATGCCAAGTGGGTATATGGGACAACATGCATTGCACGTAGGGCTTTTAGTTCGGTCTTCAATTCCATTTGCTATTCTTTGACCTATTTTATTTTCCTTTATTTCACACACGAACCCCGCTATGTATGCATGTACACCAAGGTCCGGACAGTGATGCGACCGAAGAGCATCATGAAGATATGCTGCAGCAGCCCTGTTCAAACTGCGCGCCATTAACCAACAGATGCCTCACCTCAGACCCTCACCACGATGCTACAACCCTCACCATAATCACCACACCTCCTAAAATCCACACAGTAACCTATGCTCTTCAACCTTCTCACCACAATCGCTTCAACCGCTCCCAATGCTTCAACGTCCTTACCACAAACACCACAGTGCTTCCCCCACCTCAATAAAACCGCCGCAACTACCGTTAGCTATCTGGACGGTCACCACAGTCCTTTGAGATGCCAGGGAATGGGCGATATTGCGGGCGCCTGCGAGTCAGAACACTTTGGCGTGTAACTCGAAGCGCAAGTGTGCGCTGAAACTCATTCGGCAACGGCTGGGTAGCCCTGGTGCTCCGCTAAATAGCAATGCTCGAATGGAGCCCAGCACACATTCACAGCCAGAGAGTGATCCCAAAAACCCAAGCCCCATATAAATTACGGAGCTCCTTGCGTGGCTGAACCTGGAACCAAATGAGGCCATTTTTGGCTCTGGAGTCTGGGGGGTGGGGCTACATCTCCGGGTGGCATCTGTGCGCCAATGGGGAAGCTCGGAAATGCCTACAGTGTCTTTTGATCCGATTTTTGGTCTCTCCTTCTCCCGGGCTCCATAAAAATAGCAGTAGAGAGCGAATCAGAGAGACTCTCCGAGCTGAGCACCAGACTCACCAAACCAGAGCGGAGCCTCACCATTGTGAGCCAAGAGGGCAGCATGAGTCACCGAGACCGAGCCAAGCGAGCAGTAAGGAGTCATTGCTGAGGAGTTGCTGGGTCATCACCGGGTCATCGATGCTTAGCTCCCGCTGCGTTCCGCAACTGAACTCAATCACACTTACAGATTCTCTTACATGCCCCGTTAAGCTATCTTCTCACGCATCTATCTCTCCCTTCTATTGTCTCGTCTACCGTGGACGCAGAAACTAAAAGAGCATTCCTGATTTGAACTCCATCATTTGAACTCCTGCATCACATCTGCGTCATGTTCGCACTTCCCACTTTCCACTCACGCACCACAGACACCCCAGTTTTCTTTCCTTCTCCCCCCCTCCTAAGCGACTGGAAAGCGTAGGTCCATTGACAGCGCCAGGTATTGGACAAGGTCGAAAACTCAACTGCTTCTCCTCTTTCTGAATGATCAAATTTCCTCAGGTGTGTGTCTGATGGTGTCTGTAATGCTTGCATAAGATAAGATTGTAAAAGTTTTATATCTGTTTTGCTCTGCTCTGCATCTTATTTTTGTAAATAATTGCATTTCTTTTGCCGCACCTCACAAATCCTTGCTTTCCCTACTGTACATATTGAATATTGCTGAATAAAACCCTTCATTGTACCACATGACCTTTCCATACCCTTGTTGATAAATAAACTGCATATAAATGTACCCACCTCGTTTCGACTTTTCCTTCATTGGTCCAGCATGGTCCGCACATGAGTTTAGCCGGGAAGTTCTACCCCATTAATTTGCTCTTGTTAGCCAGCGCACACTCACTGTATCGCTCGGCAGTAATCCGGGTGTGTGCTGAGGGCACGAGACCCCAATTGCTTCGGCCGTCCACATGTAAGGTATCACGCGAGGTAGTGCAACCCTGCCCGGATTGGCAGTGCCAATCGGCATTCATGGTTGCTTAGCAACACACCAGTGAACGGAGTTATCTGTGCCCAGTAGCCTCAAGATCGGGCGTTTGGGATGGAACAGAGTGCTTCCTGTCATGGCAAGCCTCGAACCCCTCATTTGTAACAATATTACATACTGTGTATATATATATATATATATATATATATATATATATATATATATATATATATATATATATATATATATATATATATATATATATATATATATATATATATATATTGTTACGGCTGTGGAAATTCGCAAACCACCATTCAGGTCCCGTAGGTGAGATATCTCTATCATGTGTAGTACAAGTACATGTGTAGTTAGCCCCAAACCCGTTGTTTAGAGGGAATTAATGTGATTCATTCGGGCTGCGACACTTTGAGTAAGTCGTTTTTCTTTTTCTATCTTTTATTTCAAACAAAAACCAACGAGGACGCTCGGTGGGCTTTTTCCCGCCTGTTTTTCACGCCATTCTTCTCCGCGCTTGGTGTGAGGGAGGAGAAGCGGGGTGGGGCAGCTGGCGCCCGATTGGTGGATGCGCGGTGTGACGCGGCCAGGGAGGAGGAACGCCCCTCTTCGAGACCTTTCTCGAAGTGCCTCGAAGGGGGGTGGAGCAAAGAACGGGGCGGAGCAACAGGGCGGAGCTCCGGGATATAAAAAGTCGGACACGGGCGGAGCGATTTGGTGGTTGATCTTGCCCTCTTCCTGTCCTCCGGCTCGCTCGTCCTCTTCTCCTCCTAGTGGCCGCTGGCCTGGTCTGCTGTGGTGCGGTTCCAAGACCCCGCTGGCGGGAAGGAGCGTCCGCCATTCCCCCCTCCCGACCTCGGGCATCCACGTTTCCCCCCCCCCTTTCTATCCGCACTGGGATAGCGCCGAAAACTCCGTCCGTGGCGTCGAGCGGCCAACACGTGCCGGCGCGAGGCACGCCGGAGAGTCCTCGCCTACCATGCTAGGGCACGGAGTCGCGGCCAGGCGGGACCACGTCGACGGACGTCGGAGAGGGACTCGACGGCCCAAAAGGGAAGTCACCTTTTTCTTTTCGGGGTTTTTGTATGGATCTTGTGGCGCCGTGTCTTGTAAAGTAAAACTGTATAAGTGTTGCCGTGCGTTCGCGTATTCGGTCGTAGCTCTGCATTGTTGTTTTTGTTTTAAATTGATGTATGTGCATTCTGACTGTGTGGCTGTATATGTGTGCTCTCCGTGTGTCGTGTAAATAAAGTGCATTATGTTGAATTGTTCCCCGTTTCGCTGCGTCCTTTCCTTCGTTTGACTCTCCACGTAAAGGTTCACGTAAAGGGTTCGTAGTGGGCTTAATACGCCCGATAATTAATCGGAACCGTCGAGGCCGACGATAACACCGCTCGGTTATCCCGATAGCACGGAACGGACCGCTTAAGCGGTTCGTGTCCGGAGTTGGCCTGCGGCGAGGTACAATCGCCTGGTCTACCATCCGCGTGGGTACTTAGGTAGGTTGAGTTTGGCGAACAACCCTATCCGACGCGGGTGGCCGATTGGCACGATTGTGGTGAGGCCGAAAGGCCCACCAGTGACTGGCTCAGGGGCATAGTTCCCGGAGGGTCACGACTGAATTCTTTGTCCGGTGGGCGAGGCGGCCGATCGCACGCCGGTGGGCGCGAATTCGCAACAATATATATATATATATATATATATATATATATATATATATATATATATATATATATATATATATATATATATATATATATATATATATATATGTCTGCCTCTCGCCTGTCTGCCTCGCACTGTCTCTGCCTGTTTGCTGCTGCACCCACTTCTCACCTCTCCACTCCATCCTCTCTTCGCTGCACCTCGTTATCTGCCTGTCGCTACATCTGCACTCGGGGTTGGTGTGCGACAGACATTGTTCTGGACCATTGCAGAGCACACATTTCCATGAGCTCCAGCAAAGTGATCAAGCAAGAGTTAACGCGCCGACTCATACGGTGGGATCGCTCAAGCGTGAGTGTCCCCCAAAGCATAATGGGTTGCGCGGTCGACCGACCGCGCCAGGTATTGAGATGCCGTTGGTTCTCATCTGCTCTCCTTCCTTATGGCTAACTAATCGTGTGTGTGTGTGTGTGTGTGTGCGTGTGTGTGCGTGTGTGTGCGTGTGTGTGTGAGTGAGTGAGTGAGAGAGAGAGAGAGAGAGTGAGTGAGTGAGTGAGTGAGTGAGTGAGTGAGTGAGAGAGAGAGAGAGAGAGAGAGAGAGAGAGAGAGAGAGAGAGAGAGAGAGAGAGAGAGAGAGAGAGAGAGAGAGAGAGAGAGAGAGATGGTGCCTGTCATAGCCCAAGTTAAGACTAGAAGTTCTAACGGGATAAGTTTGTTCTGTGTCTGCTTTTGTAAATTGCTTGCCTTGTGTCGCATCCCACAAATTCCTTGCTATCTCCTGCTGTACAAAATAATAAACCCCATTTACTGTACCACATACCATTCCTAGCTAATTGTAAATAAATGCTTGTATAGAAATGCTCCCAGCTTGTTTTCATCGTTTCCTTCATTGGTCCAGCATGGTTCATATCCGAGCTTTGCCAGGACGTTATTCCCCAACGATCTGTTTTCCTCGCCGGTACGTCCTTGGCAGTTACGCTCGGCTGCATCTTATCCGGTAAGGTGGTCCGGTTTGAACAAGGCGTACCGAGGGCGTGTCCCCTGGTAACTAGATCACGTGACCATTTTAGGTAACCGGTTTCCATTAGACGGAGGACAATGTCACATGGTTGAGTTATTGGCGTTCACGGTCAATTAGCGATCCGCCGAGTCATGGAGTTGTCCTGTGCCACAGCCTGCGATTCCGGAGAGTCTGGTAGGAACCTGAGGTAGCTTCCCCCACCCTCCCCCCCTCGTGGTCTTCTCACCCCGACCCCGGGTCTGCAACAATATAACAACAAGACCCAATCACGTCTCTCACCCATAATTTGAGTGAGATAGGGCCGAAAATTATATGTAGCATGATATTTCGAAAAGTTGTGGACAAGTTATGACAACACCAGGTGGATGAGTTAGTCAGGTGACAAAAACAAGCCAATAAGATCTTGGTTCAAGTCCGGATCCAGATCCGGCCTAACATTGGGATACAAAACGGAAACTGTTCGGCCTGGCGGAGGTATGCGCTCTACCGAGTTTCCTAGTTTCTCCTGCGACTTGATGTATATAACTGTCGAAGCTTGAACTGATGGGCTGAACTCGAGTGCACGAGCTTTTGAAAAAAGATTTCAGCGTCTGTTAGGCAGTGCATATGTGCAGTGTGATGTCAACGCTTGTGTATCTATGATAAACAAACTGTTTGTTAAGCATGACTGTAATGTTTGGTGAGGTGAGATGTTTGTTCCAAAAGTTTAGTTTCGTAAAAAGAAGGCAAGTGACAAAGTTGAAGTTGAATTTTTAGCTGTGTGGAAACATCATGAGAGCACGGGAAATTTCTGGTTACTTCCAGATAGCAAACTTTCTTGGGTGAATGAGCAAATACTAGCGGCTTCTGGATATCTAAGTATTTGGTAATTACGAGCAGTATGTAGAGGGATGGGGCTTTCGTGAATGTTCTTGGTCCGATGATACACGAGTAAAGATTTAGACAGAAAGGAGAAGAAAAGCCAGTCACCAGTTGTTTTGTTGTGTACAATGCTGTGGCAGAGCACTGCGTGTACCTCATGTACTTTGCCTGTTAAACAAAGGTACATTAGGAGTACAACCACCTGCCAGTTGGACATTCGATCGATAAACAAAAACTTTTAGGGTTTTGCGACAGGCACCTTTCCTGCGATGAACTCGATAACTGGAACGGCAATCGTACCTGGTGATCCTCGAATATTCAATTGGAGGAAGTCCCATGGCAATTACGTGAAAAACTCCATCGTCGTATCGACCTAAATACAAGAAGCCACACAATAAGACATAAAATGTCACAGTATGATAATAAATCTCACGTTAAAAATGTGCAATCGTCAACAGGACTTTCATTTCCACCGTAAAAATATTCTTGTTTGTTTGCATTTGGTCAAAATCTGGAAACAAGAGTTTCCACCAGGACACGGAGATGGAAAACGTTGCAGAGAATTCGGAGAAACATCATGAATGATGCGCAGTGCCTTGCACCCACCTTCCGCCAGGATGCAGCAGCATTCCGTGAAAAGGCCATGCTGATGCTGGTACTTGTAGAGTGAAGGAAACAGCAAGTACTGGTGAACATAAAACTCAGACCATCTGTCGAGGTAGATGTAGCATTTGGACAAATACAACCATCCGCAATACATTTTCAACAACTACAACCACTGCACAAAAAAATTATGAACCGCGCTACCTTTACATAGAGCGTGACCACAAAACCGGTACTGACCTTACCTTTAATAACTTCACCATACGAATGATATCTTCTTACTTTTTTTTTTTTTTTGCAGGTGCGCAAAGTGGAGTTTGTGTGTCGTCGGCAGATTTAGAAGCCTGGTGTTGGCTTAACGGTTAAAGTTGTCTGGCTTAAGATCTTAGGGCCTTGAGTTTGAGCCCCTGTCGCCGTTGAATTAACACCAGGTGGGGTTGACTCAGCCTGTCATCCTTGCGAGGTCAACAAAATGAGTACCAGTGTACTGATAAATAGAGGACGCTGCATCAGTGGCACAGCCGCACCCCTAGAAAAATGATGCGACCAGCAGCTACAGGCTGCACACGAAAGCGACCAATCCAGCAGATTTAAAATTAGTCAAAATAGCCCATTTTTTTTCAACATCCGTGTCCACAACGAAAGAAAAATCGTTTACAGTCAAAATATACCTGAGAACGAAATGATTCAAGAAGACTCGAACCGAGATTGGGGTTCGATGCTTAAGGGCGACGTCTACCGAGGAAGGCCACAATCCATACAAGTCTCAAAACAGCAATAACTGACAAAATCGATTCAATCAACAACTGGGAGCCAAATGCATCAGAGTAAGAAACAAATTTTCTTGTCGAATCCAAGTGTGCCTGCAGCGTAGAGGCCAACATCTGGGGCACGAGCTTCAACCTCATTCAAATCGATGGCAATCAAGGATATTCATCTGACATTTTCCAAAGTGTTCATGTGAAGCAAATGTGCACCACAGAACATGCCATTTTAAATAAAAAATAAAGGTTTATTAAATTGTTTTTTGTCGTCACCCTGTGGACAGCATTTCCGTGCTCAACCTATGTTGTGATGAATGTATTAAGAGTTCACTCCCTCGTTAAACTCCCAAAATCAAGGGTTACAGCCCACCTTCACTCAATTCTTCCAGTTATGGAACTGCCTTCAAGAGACTTCTATCCCACTCTTCCCTCAAGTCTTAAAGTTGGCAGTGCATCACCATCTCATGTAATCTCCCATCGTTACCCACCATACTTTAAACCCTCGTTAACACCACCTGACCAAACACGATTACTTGCAGTTTTCCTCTCCTGTTCCCTCCTCATTCATTTGCTCTTGGCTCTGCTTACTGCCCCAATGGTGGTTACTCTTCCTTTCTGTCCCCCGATTCTGAAGCCGAGATGTTGTATACCTATTAAAAAAAAACTGAACTGGCACAACAGGAAGACCAGACCAGGCAGGACGCACATATTACCCCTGTCTTCTTCGTTCGTATGCAGCACAAGGCTGTGGGGTAGTAACACTGGCCGAGGGTGCAGATGTGCTGCTGATGCAATGCCCTCTGCTGGTTAAGGCCCTGTCACACCTTGACGTTTTAGCCAGCGTATGGCAAAATGCATGTAAAACTCTGGCGTACGCTGAACTATTGATGTTTTTCCCAGTTTTGGCATATTCATAACGAGTTGGACGTATGCATAATGTATTAGTAACGTACACAGAACGTTTCAATCACATCGAGATAACTTTTACCAACGAATGCTGAGCGTGTTGTCGGCGTTCACAACCTATGCCCAACGACAGTCTAACTTAGGCATAGCGCGCGGCAGCGTATCGCCGACGATCACGTGGCGTTGGCTATTCATAGGCTGCGGCTCGACGATTCAAATCATAACCGCACTAGACATCGAAGTGTGAAGCCGCTGTCACACCTTGACGTTTTAGCCAGCGTATGCCGACGTAAGAAAAATTTGCCTAACCAAGCTGGCACACGTCGAATACGTTATGGGTAAGATTTGTATGTGTTAAGAGCACGCTGGCATACATCGTAGTACGCTGGCATACATCGTAGTACGCTGGCATACGTCGTCATACGCCGAGTACGTCAAGAAATTTTCAGCATGTTGAAAATTTTGACGGACGACACACGTTCCGCATACGCTGGCCACAAGTTGTAGGCACATTACGCGATCGTTGACACACGTTGACACACGTTACTTGTATGTTACTCATAAGTCAAAACACGTCGAGGTAATGGTTAGCGTCAGTGTTCCAGACTCCCTGGTTTTTTTTTTGTTTTGTTTTTTCTTTTTCTTCGGTATGACGGTGATGTTGACACTTCGATTTCTCGTGCGGTTATGATTTAAATCGTTGAGCGGCAGCCTATTAATTATATTATATCACAACTACACTAGAAATTGAAGTGTCAACATCACCGTCATACCGAAGAAAAAAAAAAAACCCCAAAAAACCAGGGAGTCTGGAACACTGACGCTAACCATTACCTTGACGTGTTTCGACTTATGAGTAACGTACAAGTAACGTGTGTCAACGATTGCGTAACGTGCCTTCAACACGTTACTCATAGGTTAGAAATAAGTTTCGGGTTAGCTAAACATTACCTCGACGTGTTTCGACTGATGAGTAACTTACAAGTAACGTGTGTCGACGTGTGTCAACGATCGCATAACGTGCCTACAACTTATGGCCAGCGTATGCAGAACGTGTGAGTCATACGCTGGCATACCTCGAAAAATTTCAAGCATGGGAAATTTGTCTAACAGCTCGGCATACTACGACGTATGCCAGTGTACTACGACGTATGCCAGCGTGCAAAGACGTATGCCAGCGTACTATGACGTATGCCAGCGTGCTCTTAACGTAAACAAACTTACCCACAACGTATTCGACGTATGCCAGCATTTTAGCCAAATTTTTCATACGTCAGGCATACGCTGGCTAAATCGTCAAGGTGTGACAGCGCCTTTAGGGAAGGATTTTTCGAATTTAGCCATGGTGCCTGCGACAGCTCGCCTACCCTTCGTGAAGAACACCGTGGGGTCTTTCACGTCCACCAACGAATGTGAGCAGATGGGACACCCGTTTAACGTCCATCCAGGGGACGGCACACACATTGATAAACCATCCTTATTGTGAAACACCGGGATGACAGTTTATAACTGGGTTAGGATTCAATTCCAGGTTAGACAGCTTAGAAGCGAGTGTGCGTACCTCTAGGCCCGTGCTTCTCAACCAGTGGGCCGTGGAGCCCTCACAGGTGGGCCGCGAGGTCGGCAAAAAAGAAAAGAAAAGAAGTATATAAAAAAGGGTCTGATCTTACAGTGTAAGACTTACACGACACAGCTGGAATTCAGCTAAGTCTGTTTGTACTTCCGTCTTTCCGAAACCGTCTCGCGAGCGCGCGAGAGAGATAGATCGAGTCATTTTGTGCTTACGTACGTCATGTTTATGCAGTGGTGGTTTACGTGCGTTCGATCTACATGTAACTGTGATGTGAACGTACTATATCCGTGTGTATGTGTGTATTGTGCGCGTATGCGTGTACATGCCTTGTACTTAGTTCATGCGTTCACGAACTTGAAATTTTTGTAAACTTTTCAACTTTCGCGGATAATTTCTTGAACCGAAAATGGATCGATTTTTGAAACGAAAGTGTGATGGAGAAGACAAATCTGCTACGGAAAAATCTCGAAAGGTTGTGGTGAGGAAATATGACCCCGATTACATTAGATATGGATTCACGATGGCAGGCAGTGATGTTGAGCCAAAAGCACAGTGTGTTGAATGTGCTGAAATCCTGTCAAACGAGGCGCTTAAACCGTCAAAGCTTCAGAGACACTTAAACACAAGACACCCGAATAGAGCAGGTAAGCCAAAGGAATATTTTGAGAGGAAAGGGGCTGGACTTCAGGCACAGCAAAAAGTGATTACAACATTTACAACTCAGTCAAAATCAGCATTGAAAGCCAGCTACATGGTTGCTGCTCGTGTTGCTCTTAGCAATTAAAGCTTTCACAATCGCGGAGGAGCTTATTTTCCCCAGTGCTGATGATATGTGTCGAGAAATTCTTGGAGAGGCAGCTGCAACCAAACTTCAGTCCGTATCACTCTCTAATGATACTGCGATGAGAAGAATTGTTGAAATGGGCGATGACATTGAATGCCAACTGGTGGACAAAAATAAAGGCCAGTCCATATTTTTCCATTCAGTTGGATGAATCTACTGACATTAGCAATAATGCTTTATTGCTAGGTTTCGTGAGGTACTGCGGGGACGGTGATGTTCATGAGGATCTACTGTTTTGCAAAGACCTTCCCACAAAAACAGCTGCAGATGATGTAATGCTCTGCCTTGACAAATACTTCACTGACAAGAGTATTGATTGGAAGAACTGCGTAGGTGTGTGCACAGATGGTGCTGCATCAATGACAGGAGTCCATCGTGGTGTTGTAAAACAGATCCAACAGAGGGCGCCAGATGCCAAGAAGACCCACTGCTTCTTACAAAGAGAAAATCTGGCAACAAAGCAGATGTCACCAGAACTGAATGAAGTCATTAATGTAGCTGCTAAAACTGTGAACTTCATCAAGAAGAGTGCACTCAACTCAAGGTGTTTCGCTGCACTGTGTGAAAGACTTGATTCTGATCACTTGCAGCTTCTGAACCACAGTGAGGTGAGGTGGCTTTCAAGAGGATGTATGCTTAATCGCATCTTTGAACTGAGACATGAAGTCCACATGTTCCTTGAAGAGAAACACTCACCACTTGCTGATCATTACAGTGATGATAACTTTTGTGCCAAATTGGCTTACCTGTCAGATGTGTTTGACCAGTTATAAATCAGCTCAACATATCAATGCAAGGTAGGAACAGTTCAGTGTTCTTGGTTGCTGACAAAATTGAAGGCTTCAAGAAAAAGCTTGTTCTTTGGAACAGAAAAGTGAAGGATGGACGACTTGAGATGTTTCCACTTCGGAGTGAAACTTTGGAATCCACTCCTCATCCAGACATATCTGGGCTCATAATCCAATATTTGACCGAGTGATCACAAAAGTTTGCAGACTACTTTCCAGAGGACCCAAGGCAAGGAAACCTTTGGATTTTGAACCCTTTCTCAGTGGATCCTGCTTCAGAAGATGTGGCCTTGTCCGTTGTACTTGAAAATGAACTGATGGAACTTTCTGCAGACAGTAGTCTGAAGCTTCAGCATGCACAGGTAGACCTTCCTTCATTCTGGATATTGGCAAGCAGTGAATACACTTCTTTGTCAAAGCGTACCTTCAGATTTATTTTACCATTCACCACAACCTATCTCTGTGAATCGGGCTTCTCGGCTGTAACTGTGACAAAATCAAAAGCACGAAACAGTCTAAAAACAGACACTGAATGCCACTTTGCGTGAGAGCCTGTCCCCCATCAAACCACGACTTGACCATCTTATTTCCAAGAAGCAAGCTCAAGTGTCTCATTAAAGGTAAGCATAATGATTTGTTTTGGCATTAAGTTTTATTGCCATTTTTCTCATTACGATTCTGTATGATGGGCCTCGAAAATTTCCTCAGAGCCAGAGTGGGCCTCGAGTTGAAAAAGGTTGAGAAGCACTGATCGAGGCCATCCTGTTAGTCCAAATTATCCTCTCACTAAATGTTAATAATGAATCAGTAAGGTGACCTAAAGTGACGCAGCAATTCTTCCTCGAGCTTAAAATTCAAATCCTTCGGATTGCTGTTTTCGGGTGGGTTTTAACTCACACTGATGGGATGCCAGGTTAATGTACTCATGACTACATCAACACCATACCTAAACAAAGATAGGGGCAATACCCCTTGGGCGCTCACCTGGTAGAATAATGATACTGAGGAGGAAGTAGATGTAGGACGGAATCAGCAAAATGTACCAATGAACCAATGTTATAGCAAATACATATTCTGGAGGGCAACCCCCCTCCCCACCACCCTGTAAACCACCCCCCCCTGCCAGACCCAGATTTTTTAAATAGCATGGACAAACTTTGGAACATAATGGGTGATGAAGATTGTGGTCAAGTTTTCACTGGATGCAGGTCGGTGGTCTTTCTGTCTTCTACAGTCTCCTCTCCAGCCTTGCTCCCCCTGCTCTGTCTATGATCTGTCCCCCCCCCCCCTATATTTCCTCAGGGAGCTCAAGGTCCACCAAAAACCCTCTTCTGTTGAAACTGCCAAAATCAAGAATCATCGCTCACCTTCACTCTTTCATTCCTCTTTTTTTCCTGCCTCTGGAACAAACTCCCACACTCTTCAAAATCCCACTTCTCCCTCCAGGTCTTCAAAACAGCTGTTCACCACCATCTCTTATCTTCCCCCATCCAAAACCACAATCTTTTCTATCCCCGCTAATCCACCCCAAACCCACCTCCTTCAAATTCCCTGCTTTCCTACCTGAAAGTCCCTGTCGTACCATCTTCTTTACCCTGTGTACCCTGCCCCATCCCTCTCCCTTCCACAGATACTCCTATTGTCTTTGTTCCCCACTATTTTGTGCTTCCCTCTCTCACCCATCTTGTCTCCTGCCTTCTTATATGTCTCTGTGTATTAGCTCTTATACAAACCTCAACTTGGTTTGCAAAAAGAAATAATTTTTTTAAAGAAAATACATTTTTGGGGGGAGGGGCATCCCCCATATACCCACTTCGATCCTGATTTTTTTTTTTTAATGGTGTGAACAAATTTTGGTACATCACAGGTGATGAAGGTTGGAGTCAAGTTTCATCGAAATTGTGTGTGTAGTTTCTGAGAATAAAGCAAATACCTAATTTTGGGGGGCAACCCCCGGTAGACCCCCGAAGAGTCCAATTTTTTTAATGGTGTGAACAAACTTTGGTACGTCACGGGTGATGAAGGTTGTGGTGAAGATTCATCGAAAGTGTATGTGTAGTTTCAGAGAAGTCGCAAGCGTTTGTGGACGGACAGACGGACGCGTCATCCCATAAGCTCCCAGGAATTACGTTGCAGGTGAGCGAATATAACACAGTCGAAAAAGTAATGCAAGACATACGATTGATGTCATTGCCTTTGTATGTGCCAAAGAATCTATTTATATACGGAGTATACGTCTCAGTACTTTATTCAAAGTAGATGCAATGAAATAGAATTGTGTAAAGAACGAGAAGGGCACTCGGCAGAGCACATACCTCTGCCACGTAATGCCTGATTCACGAGAACATATCGGGCCCAATACATTTTTCAAGTATCCGTGCTCTGTATAATTTTTGGCCCTATCTCTCAATGGTTAAGAAACACTTAAAAAAATTATCAGATCCAGATCCGGATCTGGATCTTCACCAAAATTGAATCAGTTCGTCCTCGTCACACACCCACCAAATTTCACCCGAATCCTCCATAACTTTTTGAGATATCCTGCACACAAACAAACAAACAAACAAACAGACAGACAGACAGACAGAAAAGGGGTGAAAGCATAACCTCCTTCACCTTTGGTGGTGGAGGTAATAACTTAAAAGCTGTAGAATGTTTCCATAAACATTATGACTTGCCAGGAGCTTGATACAGGGGGTGATCAAATTCACAACAGAAACAAAAGTTATTTCAAGGAAAGTTTCGCCGTCTCACAAATTCATCAAAATTTTAAACAGGCCTCATCATCTGGATAGAAAAGCCCTTATAATTAATCAAACTGGCACATGAGATAGGTAAAGGCTCAGAAAACAAAAGGATATCACATTTTGCAGGTCGAGCTGCACCGTCCCCGTCGGATCCTCCAAGTAGAATTTCCCCTGAAAGAAGACGAGCATGGAGTCCACGTGAGGCACTGATGGCACAAAATGAAAATCCAAGCTATCAGTGAAAGACAAAGAGAAAAAAAAATGTGTTCCTTTAGTTCAATGAATTTGATGATCATAGCAAATGTTTCCTTTGCAGCCGAGCAGATGATTCTCCAGACATGATTTCGTGTGTTTTGCACGTGATTTGTACAAAAGCTCCTCCAAGAACAAGTTTCGCAAGGAGAGGACATAGGGAGTGAAGAAGATGGATACAGCCACAAACTCCCAATCGCAGAAGTGGAAGGAAAAACTGGAAACACGGGAAGAGATGGGCTCGGAGAGGGTTAACGAGGGTAGAAAAGATCATGGTTGTGGATGGGGATGATCTGAGATGGTGGTGAACAGCTGTCGAGAAGGTCTGGAGGGAAGAGTGAGATTGAAGAGAATGTGTAAATTTTTGTTTGTTTTTTCAAATATACCATGTTGAGGCTCGTGTAAGAGGTAACACACAGAACATATAACAAGGCAGGAGACGAGAGGGGCAGGAGAGCGAATCACGAAATAGTGGGGAACAGAGACATGAGGAGATCTGTGGAAGGGAGAGCGATGGGGCGGGGAGTACACGGGGTAAACAAGATGGACACCCTAGGGACTTTCAGGTCCTCACACGACAGGGACTTTCAGGAAGGAAATCAGGGAATTTGAAGGAGGTGAGTTTGGGGTGGATTTAAGGGGACAGAAAAGATCGTGGTTTTGGATGGGGGAAGATAAGAGATGGTGGTGAACAGCTGTTTTGAAGACCGGGAGGGAAGAATGGGATTGATTGAAGAGAGCGTGGGAGTTTGTTCGAGAGGCGAGAAAAAAAAGAGGAATGAAAGAGTGAAGGTGAGCAGTGATTCTTGATTTTTGGCAGTTTCATCAGAAGAGGGTTTTTTGCAGACCTTGATTGCCCTGCGGATTTATAGGGGGGACAGATCACAGACAGAGCAGGGGGTGGGAAGGTTGGGGGGGGCAAGGCCAGAGAGGAGACGGTATAATGCAGAAAGACCACCGACCTGCCTGTGGTGGGAGAGTGAGAGACCCAAAGACTCAGCTTCATCATGGGAGATACGAATGATCCTAAGAGCCTTGGTTTCTACAGTGTGAGGCAGGAGCACCACCCCAAAGGGGAGAGCAGTACTCCATCTACAAGTTCCACAGGGGGGGGGCAGGGGGGTTGAATGAATGGAGGTGAGCAGCGAGTCCTGATTTTGGGAGCTTCACTCGAAGGGGCTTATTGGCAGACGATGTGCACACTGAAGAAACCTGGGGGAAAGGGGGGGGGGAGGTAGGGATGACATAGCATGGAAAGGGTGCAAGACGAGAAAGGGGGAAGTAAAAGACTGAGACCACTGACATATCTGTGATGTGAAAGTGAGAGGCCTCAGCTTCATCGCGGGTGAGTCTAATTATTTTGAAGGACTTGGAAGCCACGGCATAAACCTGAGCAAAGTGCGAGTCGGTGTTCTGGTCGTGTAATCGATATGTGTTGCGTATGTAATAGAAAGACGGTGCCCTGATTCCATGTTGTCTGTTTCTACACCCACCAAAGCTTTGGCTCTGTTGGATGTTCTTTTCCTTAAATCTGTCCTTTGTTATCTTTAAAGCACACACCAGCCATGCAGAGCAAGTTGTGGTGGGAGATTAAGCAACGCTTAATTTTGGTGAAGATCCGAATCCGAATACGAGAGTCATTTAATCTTTAAAGTGATTCTTCACCATTGAGAGATATGGCCAAAAACGATACATGACATGATATTTCAAAAATGTATTGGGCCCGATATGTTCCACTGGATCAGGCATTGCATGGCAGAGGTATGAGCACTACCAAGGGACCTTCTAGTTCTTGTAATTTTCTTAATTTTCTTCCCCCAAGGTATTTGCTGTTATTAAATATACCTGGTTTCCGGGTCAATTCCGCTGGTTTTGGCTGCTTCGTTTGGTGGTTTAAGCAGGTTGCAGGTTAATAGTTGAAGTGCCGTTCAAACTGCTTTGACCGCATCACGTGACTCAGGCTCGCTCAGCCCAGAATAGATCAATCATGTGATCGCCTATTGGCATTGCACTTGGGTGGTTCGGCGGTCCGAAGGGTACGGTATCGGGAGTGGAAAAGCCGTGATGAAACCCGGGACCGTGGACTCGCGTGATTGCTACAGTCGCTTTGACAAGACTTGCCGGATTCGAACCAGGCGACTGGGGCGAGTCTGACGGCTGTAATAATATTAACACATTTTACAGCAAAAGTGAAGATAAATAAAACAGTGACCCTCTCTCCATTTAGGGAAAACCCTTGTATTTTTCTTTTTATTAAATACAACATCTCAGTTCATGGAAGAGTGAGGTGGCAGAGGGTAAAATGCAATGTCCAGACATTGGAATAGTGGGGCCACATTTGGACAAAGCAAGCAAGAGAATGAACGAGGAGGAAAAGAGCAAGGGGAGGTGATGAAATACAGTAATATCCTTGTGAGAAGATTGGGATAATGGGGATAGAACAGATCACTGGTTGGGATGGAGGTTAGCATGAGATGGTCGTCCACCACCCACTGGAAGCACTGGAGGGAAGACAATGGAGGGAAGAGAGCAGGCTTTGAACACGGGCACTGATGCCATCTCAGCCCATCCATAAAGCAGGGCCGAGGCTAGACAGAAGTTTCTCCAACTCCGGTGAGAAAAAACACAAAGTCCAGTAGACAGTGGGTACGACGGAAGAATATTGGGACAGAGTGAGATGGTTTTCATACAAAAGATTTGAGGCAAACATCGAATTGAGACATTCTGCTCATCTCTAGCAAAGTGTGCGGTGATGACGTTTGATGTGAGGGATGGGAGCATACACCAGAGACGGACTTGACAAGGCACCACCCTGACTTTTCAGGAATGAGACTGGTTGGAGTTCAGCCTTGAGATTAATAAGATGGTATTTTATGGCTTGCTTAATTAAAGATCTCCACTCTTTCCCTCTTCTTCTTTCATGTGTTCCGATCATCAGCCATTCAAGATGTAAAACCAGCATATCTCAATCATTCTGAGCCTGCTGATCAAGCTGTCCGAGAGCATTCCAACTCCTACCAACTGGTGGATGGGACACTCCTCCACACTCCCCCCCCCCTTTCATCCTTCCACTTGTTGAGCGAATATTTTTAACAAATATTTTTTTAAAAATAAGAACAAAGTTCAAATATTTAATTTAAATGATATTTCAAAAATCAATTCTAAGTCAATCATAGACTACCAAATGAAAGGCCAGTTCGTAAATCTTGATTAAAAAATACCTCCTTAATCTGAGTGAGCATTCCCAGAAGAATCACTTCCTTCAAATTTGTTGTCGTTCCCAACAGAAATTCCACTGTACGCAACTGGAAAGAGATCGCCATCGATCAGCTTGGTGACGAGAAAATGCATCCATTGCATATGATGACTAATTGCAGTAGCCAAGACGGTCCTTTTAAAATATGTCGATGAGTATGCACTTATACTGTTGGTAATATCGATTAGAAACACAATTGTATTTCATGTTTAAAAAAAAAATACAAAATTAACAACTATAAATGCACAACCATTGCTAACTGCGGAGATGCTAACACCATTTGCAAGTGTTTCAGTCACAGATCTGGGCTGGCGGTACTGCCGAGGAGGTACGCACACTTACCTCTAAGCTGTGTCACAAAGGTATGAATCTCAACCCAGTTGTAAACTGTCATCGTGGTGTTTCACAGGTAGGGCAAGGCAACAGGGTGAGTGCCATCCCTCAGATGGACTTTAAGACCAAGCGTTCCATCTGCTTGCATTTGTTTGTGGACGTTAAAGATCCCAGTTATTGCTGGCACCATTAACAAATTACAAATTCCTGCCCTAACCTACAGAAGGCATGACATCATTGGCGCGGTCACACCTGCAGCCAATTGTGCTACCCCGCAACCTTGTGTTGCATATGAAAAAAGAAGTCAAAAAAAGAAAACTTAAATTTAAAAACACAGAATTGGAAACAAGCTTCAGGTATAATGGACATGCACACCCATTGTAATAGTTGTATTTAATAATTTTAAATTTTGTGCAAGGATCTACAATTTTTGTGCAATTTTTTTTTCTCGCAAACGTTTCAAGAAATGACGGTTTAGCCAATCAGTAGCGTGGACATGCTCCGCACCTTTGTTAAACCTTGAGAGCAACCGTCACCAGGTGGGAAGTCTGTCCAACTCACATTACATTGAGTCTTGGATCGCACAATGAGTTGCAATCTTCACCATTTCGCGCCAATTTAGCAAATGCTTTCCCGCCGGTTCGGTGCTGGGAATGCGCGGAGGATGCTAATGACAGGAAGTGAGTTTGGTTGCAAAAAAGTGCACGTACAAGCCGTATTTGGGTGAAAAAAGTAACAAAAAATAAAACAAGTACCGGTACAAAGTACACCACCCCAAGGTCAAATAAATAAATAAATAACAATCCTCCAGCACGCGACATCGCAGGGGAGCTTTCGGCACCCGGCAATGCTGCCTCGCAGCACATGGAGTCGGAATTGGGAGGGAGCGGTGTACAATAATTGATTAATTAATTTCTTAATCAATTGGCTCATAGCATACTTAAACCACCACCGCTTCATCCGAATCTGTAAGCTTTTGAAAATAAAGTGATTAATCGAAAAATCAAATAACAATGAATTGATTAATGAAGAAATCAAAAAATACCCTTTGCAGCTACCAAAATCACTTCTTCTTCACCGTCGTGTCCGAATATCAGCTTCCTAGCTCAAAAGGTGCCTGAGATATTGCCAGGATGAGAAATAAAATAAATAACTGATTAATAAATTCCTTGCCTAAAAAATCCAACTATTACAGCACTTCTTCTCTCCATGCTCTGAATTCGCCTTCATTGCATCCATCAAGAATTGTGTTAAATCGCATCTCTGACCTAAAACTTTTAAAAGCCACAGTTTGCCATGGATGCTCGCTTTCCATCAACCATTCTTTTTTTCCAACTTCAGTGCCAACTCACCCCCCTCACCCCTCACTCTCACTCTCAAAGCAACCATCCCACTCTTCTCCCTCCAAGCCTCCCTCTCACCTCTTTCAAAAATTCCCCCCTCACCTTTCTCCCACCTTTCATCCCCCTCACTCTTCCTTCTCTAAGTTGCCCCCCTCTCATCCACCAACCTGCCTCCCTCCACTGCCCTCTCACCTCCATCTCTTCACTCCACCTCCTCAAATCCTCAACTGCCATCTTCCTTGTCTCTTGTTCCCCCTCTCTCACAGCACCACAGGGCCTTTTCTCCTCCTCATTCGGCCCCCTCCCCTCGCTTTTCTGCAACACCCCACACTCCCTCAGCACCCCTCCTTACCTCCCCCTCGTCCCTCGTCCGACCCTCCCCCGCCCCCTCCACCTCCTGCACCCAAAGCCTCCTCCCCTACCTCTTCATTAAAAGTGTGGACCTCAAATATCCGGGGCCTTCGCTCAAACCTTTCAGATCTTTCCATGCAGGTTGCCACTGACAAACCAGACATTATCTGCCTAACAGAAACTTTCCTCTCCCAAGACGTGTCTGACTCCCAAGTATCTCTCCCTGGTTACTCCCTCTTACGGTATGACAGACCTGAGCCTCGTCCTGGTGGAGGTGTTGCTCTCTTCATCAAAGACTCTATTCCTCACTCTCCCTGCACTGCTCTCACTCCCCACACCCCCAGGAATACCTCTGGCTTCGGCTTCCCCTCCACTCCCACCTCATGTTTATATGTGTACTGTACCGTCCACCGAACAGTGATGACTCCATCTACACCTCACTCTCCGAAAACATGGACCATCTTCTATCTTCTCATCCAAACTCTCTCTTCCTCTTATGTGGCGACTTCAATTGTCATCACGCCAGTTGGCTAGGTGTGGGTACCTCTCTCACCTGCCATGGGACATCAGCAAAAGCTTTCTGTGACTCATTGGGACTGACTCAATCGGTCAACTTCCCGACCCGGATCTCAACCAATGGTACTCCATCTCTTCTGGATCTGATTTTGACAAATTTCCCTGACAATATCTGCTGCTCTTCCTTCGCTCCAATTGGTTCTTCTGACCACGTCCTTATTAAAGTGGACATCTCTCTGGCTATTATCAGAGAACCACCTCACCGCCGTCGAGTCTGGCATTTCACTCAAGCCGACTGGCAGGGTCTCCAAGCAGCCATCAAACTTACAGACTGGTCTCCTATCACTACTTTCTCAAACATCAACTCATCCTGGGAATTCTTTCAAAGAAACTTGCTCTCCCTCATGCACAGATTTATCCCCTCTCGTGTTCAGTTGTCTTACCCTTCCTCCCGCCCTTGGTTTACTGAAGCTTGTGGCGAGGCAGTTGTCCTGAAACAACTTGCCTTTGCCTCATGGAAAGCAAAACCCAACTGAGGGCAATCTCAGTTCTTTCCACAAAGCTCGGAACAAGTGTGTATCTACCCTCAGGAGAGCCAGAAAACAACATCTTTCTCATCTCAAGTCTGAACTCTCAAACCTCTCTCCCTCCTCAAAATCCTGGTGGCGTTTAATCAAATCTGTTTCTGGTGTATGTTCCCCCTCCATCCCCTCCCTTACCTCAAATGGCCGCACTGCTGATTCCACACGTGATAAAGCTGAATGTCTAAACTCGGTGTTTGCAGCTAAATCTTGTGTCCCAAACCCATCACTATCTCTACCCACTTTACCCAGTCGCACCCAACTGTCCCTGGACTCTGTATCCTTTTCTCCTGACAAGGTGGAGAGCTTGCTTTCAAACCTCGAGTCAGATTCTGCAACCGGTCCAGACGGCATCAGCCCACGTGTCCTCAAAGCCTGCTCTTCTACTCTTGCTCACCCTCTCTCTGTTCTATTCACCCTCTCATTTTCCCAAGGTCATCTGCCATCTGCTTGGAAATCTGCTAACATCACTGCCCTGCATAAAAAAGGTGCAAAAACAGATCCCTGTAACTATAGACCAATCAGCCTTCTCCCAATCATCAGCAAGGTTATGGAATCCATCATCGCTTCAGACATGAAATCCTTCCTCTTCTCCAATGGCTTGATTTCCAATCATCAATTTGGTTTCAGACCAGGTCACTCTACCCTAGATATGCTGCTACTGCTCTCCCATCAATGGATGGAGGTCCTCAATGCCAGACAGGAAATCCGAGCCGTATCCCTGGACATATCACGTGCTTTTGACACAGTCTGGCACCCTGCCCTACTCACCAAACTCTCTTCCCATGGTATTCAAGGCCATCTCCACTCATGGCTCGCAGACTTCCTCTCCTGTCGCAGTCAACGTGTGGCCCTAAATGGAGTTCTTTCATCCCCTCTTCCTGTGCAGGCTGGAGTTCCTCAAGGTAGCGTTCTGGGCCCTGTTCTTTTTCTGGTTTTCATCAATGATCTCTCGGACTCTCTGGAAAATCCTCTATTTCTCTTTGCCGATGACTCAACCCTCTGCCGTACCATCTGTCATCCCTCAGACCGGCAAGCAGCAGCTTCTTCGCTCACTGCAGATCTGGATAAAATCACAAACTGGTCCAACACGTGGAACATGTCTTTCAATCCAGACAAATCTCACACTCTCACTATGTCTCTTCGAAAGGACCGTTTACAAAACCCCCCATCCACTTTCTCAACAATCCTCTGGAAGAAGTCTTTTCTTTCTCAAGCTTCTGGGTCTCACTATCTGCCATGACCTTTCCTGGGAAAGTCACATTTCCAACCTTGCCTCAAAAGCCAGTCGCCGACTGGGAATCCTCCGTCGTGCAAAGTCCTTCCTCGGCCCTCTTGAGCTCCTGACCACTTACAAAGCTTTTGTCCGTAGCCTGATGGAGTACTGCTCTCCCCTCTGGGCTGGTGCTCCTGCCTCCCACCTTTCTCGACTTCACGCTGTCGAAACCAGGGCTTTTAAGATCATTGGCATCTCCCGCAATGAAGCTGAGTCTTTGGGCCTCTCACTCAATCACCGCAGGTTGGTCGGTGGTCTTTCTGTCTTCTACCGACTCCTCTCCAGCCTTGCCCCCCCCTGCTCTCTCTGCGATTTGTCCCAACCACATTTCCACAGGGCGCTCAAGGTCCGCCAACAACCCCTTCTGGTAAAACTACCAAAATCACGAATCACTGCTCATCTTCACTCTTTCATTCCTCTTTTTCCCGCCTTTGGAATAAACTTCCTCACTCTATTCTTTCCCATTCTTCCTTCAGGCTTTCAAAACAGCTGTTCACCACCACCTCTTATCTTCCCCCATCCAAATCCTCGATCTTTTCTACCCCGATAATCCACCCAAGCCCACTTCCTTCAATTCTCCTGCTTTCCTTCCTGAAAGTCCCTTTAATGTCCATCTTCCCTCGCCATGTTCCCCGTCCCATCCCCATCCCTCTCCCTTCCACAGTTCACCTGTGTCTGTTCCCCAATGTTTTGTCCCTTCCACTCCCGCCCCTCTTGTCTCATGCCTCCTTGCTGTGAGTTGTGTGTTAGCTCTCATACGAGCCTCGACCAAGGTATAAAAAAAAAAAATAAAAAAAAAAAAAAAAAAAAAAATCGATTAATTGATTAATCAAAAAAAATAAAAAATACCGTTTTTGCCAAAGCACACTTTCACTTTTGTCCCCAAATTTCAGCTTCCGAGCTCAAAGGATGGCCGAGATATTCGCCCGGACAAACAAACAAGAAAGAAAACAAACGGAGTAAAAACTGAGTACTCCCTTCCTTCGGCGCCCGGCATCGCCTCGATATGGAAGTGGGAAGGAGCGGTGCGCAATACATGAAAACAGAATATTTATTTCACTGCAATATCACGGTGTATAATTTTTTAAGGATCAGCGTATGATTGTGCATTTGCACTTCGGTGTACAAAATATGCAGTTTGTGTCGAGATGGACGGGACAGCATCATCACAAATGGCGAGAAAGATATTTCCTTCGAAGCAATTCAAGGCAAAAACGTACTAAAGAGCTGTCAGATCCTTTTTCCAAATCGTGTTCTCGTTACAAGAATTGTAATTTGGAGTTTCTAAACCGTTGAGCCTTTTCGCATCGAGCGGAGCTGCTGTCGTACCGCATTTTGCAGCGGACAAGTCGAATTGGCTACTTCAACTACGGCAGTCAGCAAAACTGTCAGTAAGAACACTCGAGGTGTTAATTCCTCCCTGACACTCACAAAGCATCGTCAGATATTGTACTTCCAGGGTCATGAATCTTAATGAGCAGTGAGCGGATTAAGGTTTAATTGCTCACCCAATCGGCAATTGGTCTGGGCAATGAATTCTGTAATGTGTCGAGGCCCGGACTTCGGGGGGGGGGCGGGGGGGGAGTATCAACTTATACGCCAAAAAGTACGGCATAATAATTGGAATATTCATCGTATTAATTAAATTAATTAACATTGATCACTTTTTCGATAACTTTTGAATTCTCCGTAATGCTCACGAGTGCATTTGGATGAGCTCGATGATTAATTAACATTCAATGCCACAAAGTTACACTCATTGGGAATGTTGGTGCACCCTGTATTTCGGGACTGTTTCGGTAATTTTCACAAAAAAAATGCGGCACGTGGCGGTAAAACACAGGAACTTTCAAAACAATTCAAAATAAGTGGCCGGTACGCATCGCTCCCAGTTTTGTGTGCAGCACGTATACCCTCAATGGGTAACCTGTGGTCACACCTGGAAAAGGGTCTTTGCCTCACGATTACCAGTGCTGATAGGGGCCGGAGAGAAGAGCTCATGCCTTTGCATGCACTGCAAGAGACAGAGAAGATAAACACCGGTTAATGCAATCGACTACCTGTTCACTTGCAGCTAATGCTGTTTTGTGTTTCGAATGTTTAAAAATGTGTTCAAGGCAATGAGTGCCAAACGGAGAAAGTGCACACCTGCTGAATAATGCAGAACCTTTCACGGAAGATCTCTGCCTTGTTCTGCGGAGATCCCAGCAGATTGGGTTGTGGATGGTGCGTCATCGCTATGCTGTGCAGGACAAATGGGGGTTAAAAAAGGTGGGAGAAATAATAAAAAGGTTTACAATAGGTAACATTTCATGTATCTTTTAACATCAATATTTTGGCAACCCAAGAAAAATAAGTATGGAACATGTTCCACTGGGAATATTATGCTATCTGTGGATATCCTGCACCGCAACATCCATACTCAGTGGTGTTGTGGTTGGAGCATCTGCTCTGAACTGGGAAGTTGGCAGTTTGATTTCAACAATGGCCGAGTCATAGCGGACGACAAATGGAATGTGCTGCTTCTTCGTTTGATGCTCGATATTTTAAAGATATACCAAAGACCAGAAAGCAATGGTTGGTGGGGAGAAGGGAGGAGAGGGATCTCCCTCAAAATCAATTATCTCTCCGACACTCTGGAAAATCCTCTTTATCTCTTTGCTGACGACTCCACCCTCTGTCGTACCATCTGTCATCCCTCAGACCAGCAAGCAGCAGCTTCTTCAATCACCGCAGATCTGGATAAAATCATAAACTGGTCCAACACATGAAATATGTTTTTCAATCCGGACAAATCTCACACTCTTGCTATGTCTTTCCGAAAGGACCATTTGGAACCCCCCCCCCCAATCTACTTTCTCAATAATCCTCTGGAAGAAGTCCCTTCTTTCAAGCTTCTGGGTCTCACTATCTGCCATGATCTTTCCTGGGAAAGCCACATTTCCAACCTGGACTCCAAAGCCAGTCGCCGATTGGGAATCCTCCATCGTGCAAAGTCCTTCCTTGGCCCACCTGAGCTCCTGACCACATACAAAGCTTTCGTCTGCAGCCTGATGGAGTACTGCCCTCCCCTCTGGGCTGGTGCTCCTGCCTCTCGCTTTTCTCGGCTTCACACTGTGGAAACCAAGGCAGTTCGGATCATTGGTACCTCCCACGATGAGGCTGAGTCTTTGGGCCTCTCACTCTCTCACCACAGGCAGGTCAGTGGTCTTTCTGTCTTCTTCAGTCTCCTCTCTGGTCTCGCCCCCCCTTGCTTTATCTGCGATATGTCTCCCCCATATTTACGCAGGGCGCTCAAGGTCTGTCAGCACCCCCCCTCCCCCTTCTGGTAAAACTACCAAAATCATGAATCACTGCTCACCTTCACTCTTTCATTCCTCTTTTTTTTCCCACCTTTGGAATAAACTCCCTCACTGTTCTATCCCATTCTTCCCTCCAGGCCTTCAAAACAGCTGTTCACCACCACCTCTTATCTTCCCCCATCAAAATCCTCAATCTTTTCTACCCCCGTTAATCCACCCCAAACCCATCTCCTTCAAATTCCCTGCTTTCCTTCCTGAAAGTCCCTGTAATGTCCATCTTGTATACCACATGTTCCCGAACACCATCCCTCTCCCTTCCACAGATCTCCCAATGTCTCTGTTCCCCACTATTTTGTCCTTCCCACGCCCCTCTTGTCTCATGCCCCCCCCCTTGCTGTGCGTTGTGTGTGAGCTCTCATACGAGCCTCGACAAGGTATAGCAAAAAAAAAATAAAAAAATGCCCCCGCCAACTTGAGAAAAAGGGCGCCACCACAATATGGTGCTGCAAGCACCCCTGGCATTCTGGCAAGCAACTTCCCCAAAGTCAATGGCTGTGTTTATCTTGTCAAGTTTGGCGTTTCTTGTGTTTCTGTCTGCAAGTCTGTACGAGACGGCTCTTCCATGAGCATGAGAGACTGCAGGAAAAAAAAAAAACTAAACAAAAAAAAAATCCTGAAATTTCATTCAATGAAACTATTTCATCTAAACCAGTTTTCTCCACAATAAATTACAGACATTCAGCGATGAACTCATCCCTTGACGGGAAAATTCCACTAGAATTGGAGTTTTTCACTAAGAAGTATAATAACCCCTCCAACCAGGAGCGGTGCTATATGATACACATTTAGATAGAGAGAATTGGGGTCCTCCTCTCATCCTATCATCTATCATTGCTTTTTCTTTTACCCTCTCCCCTCACCACGCCCCCCCTCCACCCCCCAACTGCAACCACCAGTTTTGAACTCATTCTGTCCAGCGGTTTAGGAGTGCATAGAAGTCAAACAAACCTCAAATTACAGTACGATTATTGCAGCATATATGGCGCTGCATAGCATGATGTCACTGAGAGAAACTAAGCCTGCTGTTGGCTTAAGATCTTAGGGTCTTTAGTTTGAGCCCCTGTCATGCCATTGAAATAAAACCAGGTGGACTGACTCAGCCTGTCATCCTTCCGAGGTCAGAAAAATGAGTATCAGCTTACTGGTAACAGGGGCACCACATCAGTGCTTCCAGAAGCCGATGCAACCAGCAGCCACAGGCTGCATACGAAACAATACAACAACTGAGAGAAACCAAAGTATATTATTACGGTGATCACGTGGGCCAAACGGCCGAGACGCTCCGAGCTGGATTAAGGGCCGATTCACTCCTCCACGAATCTTGAATTGGGAGTGCCCACGGCTGGTCGAGCAGCCCGCTGGGCACCTCACCTCATCGGGGTCGGAATCAAATTGAAACCCTCACAGTGGTTTTGCCGGTGAGGTGGTGAATTTAATAACGGGTGCAAAGTGCCCATAACCTGAATATCCTCGAAAAGGATTTAAAGCCAATGCAGCTATTTTCACATAGCGATCGATAACAGTCTGAATAACTCAAATGAGACCCAGTTTGTTTGATGGTTTATAATTATAAACATAGAGGGGAAGGAACAAGGAAGGCCCTCGTTGCAATATGAGGAACGTGTTCCACCGGGAATATTATGCTATTGGTGAATAGTTTATGCAATACCTGTCGGACCCCGCCATTTGCAGGAGATACGTTCATGAAAAATGCCACGAATGGCGGAGTCCACGTATGTCGGGGTATTGTTGTTGTTTTTTTTACACTTACTAATGTATTTTTTTTAACATGGTCTAGGCTCGTGGAAGAGCAATTACACAGAACAAATCAGGATATAACAAAGGGAACAGCAGAAGAAAGGGGAAACACCAACAGCAGGGTGGAGGGAGAAGTTAGACAGAGATGGACAAACAAGGGATGCAGGTAACGATGAGGTGTAACGGAGAACACAAAGGGTGGACAATATGGATACATCATCAAAATTGTGTTTGACCAGTTTGTGATTTTGTCAAGGTCTGAGGAGAGGGGAGAGGCTGCTGCCTGTCTGTCTGTCAGAAGGATGAGGGATGTCACAGCAGAAAAGAGATGAAGAGGATTTTCTCGAGCATCAGTGACATCATTGATGAAGATTAGTAATAAGATGGGGCCCAGAACACTGCCTTGGGTACTCCAGCCTTGACAGGGAGAGGAGATGAAAGGGTTCCGTCGAGAGCCACATGTTGTCTCTGAGAATGGAGGAAGTCGGTAATCCAAGAGTGGAGTTGGTCTTGGATTCCATAAGCAGACAGTTTGGAGAGCAAGGTAGGATGCCAGACTGTATCAAAAGTTTGTGATATGTCCAGAGAGACGGCCCTGATATCATGTCTGACATTGAAGGCCTCCACCATTGTTGGGAGAGTATAAGCAGCATGTCCAAGTAAACGTAGAATGTCCAAGCTAATTGGTCTGTCATTAAGGGGATCTCCTTTCGCACCTTTTTATGAAATGCTGTGATGTTGGCCAATTTCCAATTTTCCAGGTGGATACAGGAGACCAGTCCTGAAGTGTATAATAATAATAATAATAATAATAATAATAATAATAATAATAATAAAATAAAAAAATATTATAGAAAAGAAAAAATGGGAATATCCAAAGCGCCAATGTAGAAGCAAGTCAGCGTCACACTTTATGACCCGCGAAGACATGCAAGAACAATTAATACCCCGTGAATACGCGGGGTCCATGAATAGTGAATCCACGAATAGTGGGATCTGACAGTATAATGAAATATGCACCCCAGGCATTCGTAAGGACGGAAGGCTCTTATTTAACCAACATAAGGCTTCATTGCACACCACAGGAGAAAGATCAGTGAGAAAAAGAAAAGACACGGAAAACATCGTCGCAATCCGTTCGGGCTCGACACGTCCACAGCAGAGTGTGTCTGGAGTAACCAGAGGTAAGCACGGACCATGGTCACGCAGGTCAACTGGAGAGCTGGCACGATGCTTTGTGCGTCCACTTCAAACATGAGCCTCCAGCTGACCCCCAGACCAAACAACCCTTTGCAACCTCGGTTTGGGTCCCACCCCATGATATCGCCGAGCCCTGCCCACTCGTATTATTGGCTGTTGAGCCATCACTCAAGCTGAAACTCCACCCCTAAACTTCTCGGGTCCCCCCTCCCCCCCGAAGGTTTGAGGCTTGGCGAAAGCTTGCCTGAATTTGTGCCCCTGTTGGCCCACAAGGCCACCAACTGTTTTGGAAGCCAATGACATCATCCCCCAAGAACAATCTTCAGAGTATTATTTATATTAATTATTTTTTTAAATAAAAATTGAGGCATCATATTAATCTCCGATAACAGGAACATGTGCATCCACATAAAAGTTGATGAAACGATTAAAAACATTCGGTCGTCGTGTCCTCAAAAATGGTTTCAATCTGCCAGAGGCACTTACGGCAAAAACTTCTTTCTCTCTTGGTTGTACACAAATCTTGGAATGTCAAAAGCTCCGATGATGTTGAAAACATTCTCTCTGCGCGCGTGCAAACAACAAACGCGAAGAAATACACGGCAAATCCGGCGCACCAACGGAGTCGTTAAAACATACAGTTTTTGCACAAGGGGCAAGTAACAAGTTGTGAACAATAAAAAAAATTTTAAAATCTCAAAATAAAAGTGACGATGCATATACTATTTGACTGGAAGGAGCATTTGTACAATCTTGCATTGTGGAATGGTTAATCAAACCGGACATACGTTTCATCCGTGACTCCAGACGTGCATTCCTTGAAAGCGGCTTCCACCGTTGAAAGCTCGATCACGTTCGAAGATACTGCAGGGTCCATAATTTTGTGGCGAGGTGAGAAAAGTAAAGAATGGTGAAAGGCATGTGGAGGGGATAAAAACCAAGTCATTTGTTCATTCGCTTGTCGGCGCACCACGCTCTACAAAAAAAGTGTCCATTCTGCTGAAGAACTTTTGTTGGCGAGGGTTACAATACTGGATTGGGTCGCCACTCCAGCGCAGGATACTTGGCTGAAATTGCAGGAATTTGGAATTTATCCAGGGTGCCGGCGATAACTCACCTACTCTTCGTGAAAGGCACATTCTTCATTGTTCACTAATGCCAGCAGACGGGACGCCTGGCTTAACATTGCTATCCGAGGCACACGCACTGATGCCTGACTCGGCTTGTGAAACGCGAGGATGACAGTTTATTGCTGGGCCAAGATTCGAACTGAGGATAGACAGGTCAAAGATGAGTGCACATACCCACAAAGTATCCTGGGAGGTGAACGAGTCACTCAACATCATATATTACCAATTTGAGTTGTTTTTAGGTTGTTGTTGTTGTTTTTTTTTTTTTAATATACAATGTCAAGGCTCATATAATAACAAGGAGAGCATGAGAGAAAAGGGACGGGAGAGGGAAGCACAAAACAGTGGGGGATAGACACATGAAGAGATCTGTGGAAGGGAGCGGGATACACGGGGTATACAAGATGGACACAACAGGGACTTTCAGAAAGGAGATTCGAGAATTTGAAGGAGGTGGGTTTGGGATGGATTAGCGGGGGGAGAAAAGATCATGGTTTTGGATGGGGGAAGGTAAGAGGTGGTGGTGAACAGGTGTTTTGAAGACCTGGTGGGAAGAGTGGGGTTGAACAGAGTGAGGGAGTTTGTTCCAAAGGCGGGGGAAAAAATAGAGGAATGAAAGCATGAAAGTGAGCAGTGATTCTTGATTTTGTGAGTTGAACCAGAAGGGAGTTACTGGCAGATCTTGAGCGCCCTGCGGAAAAATTGGCGGGACAGAAAGCAGACAGAGCATGGGGGGGGGAGGGGGGGGCGAGGCTGGAGAGGAGACAGTGGAAGCCAGAAAGACCACCGACATGCCTGTGGTGAGAGAGTGAGAGACCCAATGATTCAGCCTCACCGCGGGAGATGCCAATGATCCGAAACGCCTTGGTTTTCACAGCGTGAAGCTGAGCAAGATGTGAAGCAGAGGACCCAGTCCAGAGAGGGGAAGAGCAGCACTCCATCAGGCTGTGGATGAAAACTTTGCATGTGGTCAGGAGCTCAGGTGTGCCAAGGAAGGACTTTGCACGATGGAGGATTCCCAATCGGCGAATGCCTTTGGAGGCCAACTTGGAGATGTGGCTTTCCCAGGAAAGATCATGGCAGATAGTGAGACCCAGAAGCTTGAATGAAAGGACTTTTTTTCAAGAGGATTGTTGAGAAAGTAGATGGGGGGGGGGAGGTTCCAGAGGGTCCTTTCAGAGAGACATAGTGAGAGTGTGAGATTTGTCAGGATGGAAAGACCTGTTCCAAGTGTTCAACCAGCTTGTGATTTTATCCAGATCTGCAGAGAGTGAAGAGGCTGCTGCTTGCCGGTCTGAGGGATGACAGATGATACGGCAGAGGGTGGAGTCATCAGCAAAGAGATACAGAGGATTTCCCAGAGAGTCAGAGAGATCATTGATGAAAACTAGAAAAAGAACAGGTCCCAGAACGCTGCCTTGAGGAACTCCAGCCTGGACAGGAAGAGAGGGATTAGAGAACTACATAAAGGGCCACACGTTGGCCGCGACAGGAGAGGAAGTCTGAGCCAAGAGTGGAGATGGCCTTGGATACCATAGTAAGAGAGTTTGGTGAGCAGGGCAGGGTGCCAGACCGTGTCAAAAGCACGCGATATCTCTCGGGATACGGCTCTGATTTCATGTCCGGCATTGAGGACCTCCATCGATTGTTGGGAGAGCAGAAGCAGCATCTCCAGGTTCGAGTGACCTCGTCTGAAACCAAATTGATTGGACATCAAGCCATTGGAGAAGAGGAAGGATTTAATGTCTGAAACGATGATGGATTCCATAACCTTGCTGATGATTGGGAGAAGGTTGATTGGTCTGTAGTTGCAGGGATCAGTTGTTGCACCTTTCTTATGCAGAGCAGTAATGTTTGCTGATTTCCAAGCAGATGGCAGATGACCTTGGGCAAATGAGAGGGTGAATAGAACAGAGACAGAGACAGAGACAGAGACAGAGACAGAGACAGAGACAGAGACAGAGACAGAGACAGAGACAGAGACAGAGAGAGAGAGAGAGAGAGAGAGAGAGAGAGAGAGAGAGAGAAGGTTATTT